>NC_091752.1:61598497-61620997 GCF_043380555.1 Nothobranchius furzeri | reverse complement strand
GCTGTTGGTGGCGTCACTTTCTTTTCCGTTTATCATCGGGTAACATCGTTCTCTGCTGCCCACTGCTAATTATTTCTAATTGAAATAATACAGTTAAAGAGCAAATTGTAGAAGAAAGTAGTCGAGTGTGGAAAGTGGTCAGTATGTCCTCCAGCAGTCTAAGTCTATAGCAGCATAATTTAATTCAATTCAAGTTTATTTATATAGCGCCAAATAACGACAAGAGTCGTCTCAAGGCACTTCACATAATAAATATTCCAATTCAGGTCAGTTCATTAAGCCAGTCAGAAATAATGTTTCCTATATAAGGAACCCAGCAAATTGCATCAAGTCACTGACTAGTGTCAGTGACTATACAGCAATCCTCATACTAAGCAAGCATAAAGCGACAGTGGAGAGGAAAACTCCCTTTTAACAGGAAGAAACCTCCAGAGAATCCCGGGTCAGTATAAGCAGCCATCCTCCACGACTCACTGGGGATCGAGAAGACAGAGCGCGCGCACACACACACACACACACACACACACACACACACACACACACACACACACACACACACACACACACACACACACACACACGTAATGTGTCTATAGTTATATTGTGATGTCTTAGTAAATATTCTATTTGGTGAGAGATAAACTTTATTGTATTCATCCTAGTGGATCTATAATTAAACGGATAAACTAACAGTAGCACATCCAAGGTCAAGGAAAGCAAAAAGTTATTATCAGGAGAGGGAGAATGTTTTAGTGGTTAGCAGCAGCGTGCTAGACAATGGCCCCCTCCATGAGGCCACCACAGCTCAGTAGAACATCATTGTAGCTTCTTCTGGGGAGAAAAACACTTAGAGAGAAAATAAAGTTAACAGCTGAAATTGCAGAAAATAATACAGTTAAAGAGCAGATTGTAGAAGAAAGTAGTAGAGTGTGAAAAGTGGTCAGTGTGTTCTCCAGCAGTCTAAGCCTATAGCAGCATAACTACAGAGATAACTCAGGATAATCTATCCTTTTTAGATGAAGGCATGTTGGAGGCAGGGCAAGGGAGAGCTGTCTTTACCGACTGTACACTCCACCTCCCTGTAATCCCCCACTTGTCCAGATTTAGGCTAACATCAGATTTTAACCATAGGCACTATCGAATAAAAATGTTTTAAGCCTATTCTTAAAAGTAGATGAAGTGTCTGCCTCACGGACTAAGGCTGGGAGCTGGTTCCACAGGAGAGGAGCCTGATAACTAAAAGATCTGCCTCCCATCCTAATTTTAGATATTCTGGGAACCACCAGTAGACCTGCAGTCTGAGAGCGAAGTGCTCGGTTAGGAACGTATGGAACAATCAGATTACTGATGTATGATGGAGCTTGATTATTAAGAGCTTTATATGTGAGAAGAGGGATCTTAAAATCTATTTTGAATTTAACAGGTAGCCAATGTAGGGAAGCTAAGACAGGAGAGATATGATCTCTCTTTTTAATTCTCATCAGAACTCTAGCTGCAGCATTTTGGACAAGCTGAAAACTTTTAACTACATTCTGTGGACTTCCTGAGAGTAATGAATTACAGTAATCCAGTCTTGATGTAATAAATGCATGAACTCGTTTTTCAGCATCACTCCTGGAAAGGATGCTTCTAATCTTAGCAATATTCCGAAGGTGGAAAAAGAAAATCCTACAAACCTGTTTAACGTGGGATTTGAATGACATGTCCTGATCAAAGATAACACCAAGGTTCCTTACTTTGTTCGCGGAGACTAATTTAATGCCATTCAGGTCAGGTGATTGACTAAGCAATTTCCTTTTCTGGATTTCTGGTCCAAAGATGAGAACTTCCATCTTGTCTTGATTTAAAAGCAAAAAGTTTAGAGCCATCCAATTTTTTATGTCCTCAAGACAAGCCTGTAATCTACCTAACCGATTAGGTTCATCCAGGTTAATGGATAAATATAACTGAGCATCGTCAGCATAACAGTGGAAGTTTATCCCATGCTGTCTAATGATTTTACCAATTGGGAGCATATATATAGTAAAAAGAATTGGTCCAAGCACGGAACCCTGTGGTACTCCACAAGTAACCCTGGAGTATGTAGACAATTTGTCATGTACATTTACAAAATGAAATCTGTCAAACAGGTAGGATTTACACCAGCCTACCACTGTTCCTTTGATCCCTGCAACATGTTCAAGTCTTTCTAAAAGAACATTGTGATCAACTGTGTCAAAGGCAGCACTGAGATCTAACAAGACTAGAGCGGACACAAGATTCTTATCTGAAGTTATTACAATATCATTTGTAACTTTTACTAATGCAGTTTCAGTGCTGTGATACTCTCTAAAACCAGACTGAATTTCCTCAAACAGATCATTTGTGTTTAAATGCTCACATACTTGGATGGCCACTATTTTCTCCAGGACTTTGGATAAAAATGGAAGGTTAGATATTGGTCTATAAATCATTGGGTCATCTGGACCCAGAGAAGGCTTCTTAAGTGAAGGTTTGATTACAGCAACCTTTAAATCTTGTGGTACATACCCATTTACTAAGGATAGATTGATTATATCTCGGATGGGGGCAGTAACCAAAGGAAATGCTTCTTTAAATAATTTGGTTGGGATTGGATCCAAAATGCAAGTGGAAGGTTTAGATGAAGCTAATATTTTTGATAAATCTGAAAGCTCAATTGGATCAAAATGGTTCAAGCACAGATGAGGTTCTACAGTCACCTCTGATGCTGCCTCACTTACTGAGGAAAAAGAAATCACATTAGGGAGGATGCTAAAGATTTTGTTTCAAATAGAATTAATTTTACTTGTAAAAAATCCCATGAAGTCATTGCTGCTGAGGGCTACGGGAATAGATGGCTCAGAGCTATGATTCTGTGTAAGTTTAGCAACTGTACTGAAAAGAAATTTAGGATTATGCTTATTCTCCTCAATTAGTGCTGAGAAATAAGCAGTTCTAGTTTGTCAAAGCTTATTTTTTATAAAGCACAAGACTATTTTTCCAGGATAGGTAGGCCTCCTCATGGTGCGTAGAGCACCATGTTCTCTCCAATTTCCCAGAGTTTTGTTTTAAGGCTCGTCAATGAGAATTAAACCAGGGAGCCAACTTCCTGTCCCTAATTACCTTTTTTTAAAAGGGGCAACGTCATCTAATGCCACACGTAAAGAGGAATTAACATGATGAACAAATGCATCAATTTGTGAGGGGCTAGAACTGAAAATATTGTCCTCTGCTACATGCCTCTGAGATGCTGAGGACAGTAAAGACGGAACAGTTGATTTAAAAGATGCAACTGCGTTGTCGAATAGAGAGCGACTATAGTGAAATTTACTTTCATGTCTCGAGAACTCAGTAATAAAAAACTCAAAGGTTATCAGAAAGTGGTCCGAGAGGACTGGATTATGTGGAAAGATTGTTATCTCCTCACACTCTATGCCAGTGGTTCCCAAACTTATTTAGCCGCGCACCCCCTTCTATGTCCTGACCATGTCGATGCACCCCCCAGCCCCCACATCTGGGCATGGATATCTAGACAGACAGGGTTAAAAAAATATGATCAAACTTTTTCCCCATCACTTTCATTTTTTTAAATAGTAATTAATAAACATTCGATACATTACAATTTCCTTTGATTTAATTTTAAATAAATATTTAGAGTGCCCAGGTAGCACATAAAAAATGCAATTGAACAGTTTTCTTAAAGTAGGAACGTTTAACCTGTGCGGCCAGAGCTCTCTCCTTCCTTCTGCTCTGCGTAAACCTGAACTGGTCAACTACTTGTGCGTAATCAAATGTCTATAGGGGAAAAGATGGAGAAGATATAGCCAGGAGGTTCACTTTTGCCTCAGACAGACTTTTTGGTTTTATGGTGTGGTTGAATCTGCAATCCGCTGCCATGCGGACTGGAATAACAAATGCTGCAGTACCATGAGTTGTAGTCAGGTTCGGAGTCACTGGCTGGAGCGGACCCAACTTTAATACGTCATCCCAAAATAGAAGCTAATATCTTAATTTGACCTGGAATGAAAAATGTTGTTATAAAACCTCTTAAAAGTTTTGATCACAGAGGAGGCAGCGCTCATTTCTGTCTTCAGTCTGACGGCGCGCCGGAGTTTGCGCAGCGTGCGCGCTTATTGAATCTGTGTGTGTGTGTGTGTGTGTGTGTGTGTGTGTGTGTGTGTGTGTGTGTGTGTGTGTGTGTGTGTGTGTGTGTGTGTGTCACAGCTCCATGAGCCGCTCAAGTCACCGCGTCTCGTTACTGGCGCTATTTAAACCAATGTTGTAAAATTACTTCTACCCAGCCCAGATGTGCTCACTTGTGCACCCGTGAGCCGTGGTTCTGCTGGAACGCATCTGACCTCTGACAGACGCACTCTGAACTTCAGATCTTCAGCGTGCTGTTAATGTTTTGTTACATCCACAATGTTCTGTATGTGAGGTTTACAATGTCAGAACATCTGCATGAGACAGGTGTTAATTACAATCTGCCAGAATGACTCACCACCTTCAGATTCCTCCAACACCGTTAAAAATGATTAAATACGGAACATATCGGCGTGCGCAGGCCAGAGTGCTGAAGCTCGGCGCATTGTTATTATGAAGCTAGGGCACATGCGGAGGACACACACACATGCGCGCAAAAATATACTTGTTTTCAATTACATTTTTAGGCCCACCCACAAATGAGTTTCTGGCTACGCTAATGGTGACATATGACAGACTTCTCTGAGCTCCGCAGCCATTACACTTTTCACCTCACGCACCCCCAGGGGTGCGCGCTCCACACTTTGGGAATCCCTGCTCTATGCCATAAGTCAGCACAAGGTCTAATGTCTGATGGCAGGAGTGGGTGGAGCTATGTATTCTTTGAGTAAAACCAATTGAGTCTAAGATATTACTAAAGGCTACATTGAGGCTATCATTTTCAATGTCCACATGAATATTAAAATCCCCCACTACAATGACCTTATCAGTATTTAGCACCAAATCAGATAAAAAATCAGAGATCTGATCCAAAAACTCAGAGTAAGGGCCTGGTGGACGATCAAATACTACAAACCAGAGTGGTTTTACAGTTTTGCAATCTGGATTAGGAAAACTAGAATAAGATGTTCAAACAAACTGTAGCTATTAAGTGGAAAGGGACTGATTAATAAGTCCAAATGAAAAATAGTTGCTACTCCTCCTCCTCGCCCTGTACTTTGAGCAATATGATGATTTAAATCATTTGAAGGAGTCGACTCATTTAAGCTAACATAGTGCTCTTGCTGCAGCCAGGATTCTGTGAGAGAGAGCAAAGAAATCTGATTATCACAAATCAAGTCATTAACTAACAAAGTCTTAGAAAAAAAGGATCTAATGTTCAACAACCCGCATTTAATTTTTCTAGTTTTCTGCTCAGTTGAATTTGTTCTAATATTTATGAGATTTCCATGATTTGCTTTATTAAGCCTGATATTTAATCTGTGTGATTTTGGCTGTGGGTAGGACACTGTCTCTATGGGGTAGTGGGTGGGTAACAGTACAGAAGCTGCAGAGGGGTGTGTTAAACTACAACTCTGCTTCCTGGTCTGGACCCTGGGTTGTCATGGAGGACTAATAAAACTGGCCATGTTCCTAGAAAGAAGAGCTCTCCGTCTCTCCGCATCAGACCAGGTTTTCCCCAAAAAGTTTTCCAATTATCAATGTAGCCCACGTTGTTTTCAGGACACCACCTAGACAACCAGCGGTTGAAGGACAGCATGCGGCTAAACATGTCATCACAGGTCCGATCGGGTAGGGGGCCAGAGAAAATTCCGACATTGTTTTGGCAAACTTGCACACCGAAGCAACATTAATTTTAGTGACCTCTGATTGGCGTAACCGGGTGTCGTTACCGCCAGCGTGAATAACAATCTTACTGTATTTACGCTTATCCTTAGCCAGCAGTTTCAGATAAGATTTAATGTCGCCCGCTCTGGCCCCAGGTAAACATTTAACTATGGTTGCTGGAGCCTCTAATGCCACGTTTCTGACTATGGAGCTGCCAATGATCAGAGTTGGCTTGTCAGTGGGTGCGTCACTGAGCGGGGAAATTCTATTAGAAACGTGGACGGGTTGGTGGTGGCCCACGGGCTGGGTTCTATGCTTCCTGTGTACCGTCACCCAGCCGGCCTGAGGTCCCGGCTGCTCGGGTTCTGCTGGAGGGTCGCTGCGGGGTGGTTCTGAGCTAGTTAGCCCCACACTAGCTAAGTAGCTATGGCTGTTTACGGGTTTTTCAACAGCGCAGAGTCGGGACTCCAATTCCGACACCCTCGCCTCCAAAGCTACAAAAATGCTGCATTTATTACACGTACCATTATCACTAAAGGAGGCAGAGGAGTAACTAAACATCTGACACAGAGAGCAAGAGATAGGAGACGGAGAAGCAGAGACAAGTAGCCATAGCCATGCTGAGGCTAAGCTAACTTGACGAGCAAACTGTTCAACACCAAATAAACTGCGTGTAAACTCAAATGGTTCCCTAAAAGCTAGGTGGAACAACAGAAAATGTGTGTTTTAGCGTGCTTTTGTGCTACAATGACTCAAAGATATCCTAGTACAGAGAAATAAATTCAGTTTTAGCGAGCCCCAAACACCAAACAGCTACACGTAGTGCAAAACAGGAAACGCCTTACCGCCAGGTGCAGCCAGTCAGCCTTCACAGTCCCAGTCACAGTCAAGTAGCTACTTTCCACACTTCAACATCATGTTCCCTGCTCAAGGTCCTTCTGTGCCAAACCTGTCTGCTTAACTAGGCCAGACTGGACAGTTATAAGAGTGACTGTTTTCAGCTCATATGAGTTAATCATTCTTGAAATTGAATAATAATAATGTCTTGATTAATCTGTTCTTAAATCAATGAGGTTGATTAATCTGTGCTTGAATTACTGAAGTTGGAAATGAATGTATTTTTACATTGAAAGATTTATATACATGATAATCAGCCATGTTGGATATGACAAGGCAATCATCATCTAAACTCAGACACAAGGTTCATTAGAGATAAATTAAAGTTAAGTTAAACGTCATGACACAGATATTTCCTTACCCCAAATCAAAGCATCCTGTATCTGAATGAAGGCGTGATGTTCTGAGGTTTTCGTGTTAACACCCCTTAACATGTCACGTTCCGATTGGACAAGAAATCATAATATGAGAACATTAAAACAGAGCTAACTTCACAGTGAGTCAGTTCTAGAGAAAGCTACGGAACGGCCGTCCATAGTGAAACCTCTTAATCCAGAGATTTTGACAAGCTGTCAAAAACCCTGCTGAAAGCTGCCTACAGCTGACACAGCAAACGGTTCCTGCAGAACAAACCTGACACTGAAGAGTCCTTCTAGATGCTAACGATTTAATATATCTGTTGTGACTCAGAAACATCTCTGGACTGGAGAGTCGGTGCTGTGGTTATTCTACAAACCTCGGTGCCCCGAGGTCATCCAACCTTCCTGACCTCTGGATCTGCGAAGAGGGTCTTCCAAAAGGGTGAGGTAGACACAACATGAATCGTGCCTGATGTGGCTTTGATAAGAACCATCTTCCTAGTTAATGCAAACCAAATTCTTTTTTTTACACCCAGAACTCAGTTCTTCTAGATAAGAAGGTTCTGATAACCTCACATTCACACATAGTCACCATACATCGCATCCCATCTACCTAGATCCATCCATCACAGTAATCTTAGTTAACTTGTCGTGTTTTTAATTGTTTGGAAAATAAATTCTTACTTTTTATAAACTTGACTCTCTTCTTGAATTAATACAAAGTGTCCTACAATCCCCGAATGAACAAAGAATTCTAAATCTTCTGGTTAAACATTCAAAGATCAGTTAGACTGGATTTTCACATCACATTGGTCAAAGTGCAGGGTAGTATATTTAGCTTTAAAAGCACCCAAATACATACAATAATTACTACGTTACAACGTGCACGTGCAAGTGCACGTGCACGTCGGACTCTGTCTAACCCTAGGGAACAGATATGAAGATAGAGCTGACGTCATCACGTAGAACAGATGTGGTTGTTCCACAGTGGTTCCTGTATGTGATCCAGACAGGATCAAACCCAGGTTGTGACCCAGTTTCTTATAAACTGTAGTTTTAAATGAGCAGACCATTTCTCTTTGTCTCAGCGTTGGTCTTCAGTTTCCTGTTGAAAGTTTAACTTGTAGACTTAATCTGGAGCACAGTCAGTGCTTGTTGTGGAAATGATGAAAAGCCCTTTACCTTCCAGAAGTTTCTCATCTGAAACCAGGTAAGAGTGCTCCGTGCTGGAGGGAAACCTGTGTTTACATCTAACCAGGTCTGGAGGAGTTCATTCACTCGTTTTATGGGATCATTAATAGAGACCACAAACACGTTTTAGTGGAGAGCCAACTTCAGCTCAATAGGTGAGTGAATAACTAAATGAGTAAGTCTTAAACTTGCTTCACACCACTGGGTCCGTCTGTGTTCTATCCACTGTTGTCAGACATCCCACCTATTTAGAAGAAGGTGTACCCAGAATGTCACGTCTAAATAAATCAGTTAAATAAACCAGGATGAAACTGGATGTTGCCTTCATACCATCTACAAATCGGGAGAAGTACAAATGACAGACTGTTTGTGTTCTTGCACCATATTCAAATGTGTAATATCTGAAATGCATCGTGAGAGATGGATGTCCAGCTGGGTGTGGCTCTGGTCCTCAGCTTTGTCCCCCTCCCTGGAGTTCAGTGTGCAACAGAAAAGTGAAGTGACATCAGAAAGTTCCAGGGTTTGATCCAGACTCAGGTCAGAGGAGCTCCAAAAGAAATACCAGCATCTGAGTCAAATCTGCAATGCTGCCTTGTTTATTACAACAGAAAGAGGAGTCTGATCCATATCAAACACAAACACATGTCTTAGGTTAGCAGGAATCCCGGTTCTGAGTTTAATGCTATAAAAAACAAACACTCCTGTACGACACAAAGAGCTACTACGCTTCAGATGTCGAGTTAGCCACACGAAACGTTTCTACAGATTCTAGAAACGGTCGTGGAGCATCTATGGCGTTTTTCATTTATTCAATAAAACATCAAGGACACACACTGTCACCCCAACATCTGTGAAGAATGTCTCAGTGGCTTCAGTCGGCTAAGATAATATTTTGTGTTCTGGGTCAAATGAAACCAGAGTTAGTCGTAGGACGGATCTACGGTGGATCAACAACAATAATAAAATGTTTTATTTGTGTAAATGTTAATAAAAGGCAAATGGAAAAACAAGAAACAAAATAGCTAAATATCCCAAACGGCTCAATAAAACAAAGCTGGGTCTTCAGCTGATTCTGATAATAATGGGACAGTATTAGCCACACTGACCAGTAATCAAATCTCCAGTGTTGGGTTTGTGTGTACATGATAGGGCTCGTGATTGTGTCGTCATCACGATGCAGACGTCCTGTTGGTGGCCTCCGAGTCGACATGTTTCTTGTTACTAATGACAACAGAGTGCTCAGTCTGGTTCTTCTGGCTAAATAAATCTAATATTCATTTGATCGGTTATATTACAACCATGGTAAATCGTTGCTGTGTTGTGAGATGCGACATGTGATCGCCTAGGAAAATGGTGGAAAACAAGCTAACTTTTCACCGTTTTCCTGCTTGGAGGCAAAATTATGGAGACTAAGTATCCCACATAACAAAGTCTCATCAGCTCGCTTGGATCGCAGCTATTAGGCAACTAAACATCACTGTCTGGAGTATTTTTATTCTGGTACGTTACAGATGTTGTACATTTTTTATATATCGTTTCTTTCCTTCAAACACAATGTGCGCACACAACACACACACAGGTTACACATACATTGTCACACACAAAACAGAACCATTTGGAACCGGCTATGGTTTGGACAAGCCGGAGTGAGTGGCACAGACTCCCCTTATCCCATCCTAAGCTGGTAAGAAACAGCAAATATGAACATACACAAATGTGTGACGCATTCAAATCTTTGTTCCTAGTTTTAACGTCCCTCTCTGACATGGGTGGGAAGTTTATAATGAGCAATAAGGTTAAGGTTAAAGTGGGTTTGAGGGGCAAGGTAAAAAGAAAGAGGTTAGAGGTTAAACGTCGGTGAAATGTGCGTTTTACTTTGGGCATCGTAAACCGATGCCCTGGCACAGCACGTCGGCTTCTGACGCGTCGAAAACACATGCTTGGTCACCCAGCGGCATTTTTCGATGGTTCGGGTGTGAGACTGTGCTGGAGGAACAGTGGTGGCTCGTCCATTGGGGGCGCTAGGGCACCACCCCACCGGTTTCACAGGAAGTGGAAGAAGAAGAAGACTCACATAATATAAAAATAAACCATGAAAATTACAGTTAACAATCTCTACATCATACAGACTACAGTGCTGTGTATAATCTGCATTTAAGTGTAGTTTTAAAATGTTATTTACACTTATAACACTACCAAATCATCCTGTGGCATATTTCCTGTTACTTTTGGTGCAGCGATCTCTACATCAACCTATGGTAACTGGCACGTGCGCGCCGGATTCAAAGAATAGGAGAACCTTGTTGTTGTAGAGCAGCTGAGCACACGTCGTGGAGTTTTGTTTATATGAAGAACCAGAAAATGTTGGAATCAGAGAGTTTGAACACTCTCCTGTATGTAAAAAAGTGAATATTATTACAACCTTAAACCAGCAAAGGTAGTACTGAGTTAATGCTTTTAACTTCATGAAATGAACAGTAAAATTTCAGAGAGTAATTTTTGGTCTCCTGCTGTTCTGCAGCTTGCAGAGTGGACCTCCTTCACGAGCAAGTTCCGTGAGAAACCGGCCAATCAGAAGAAATATTGTAAACAAAACAGAGTAAGACTCCAAATCCTGCCGTTTTCAACCCCCTTCTCATCCTACCAACTTCTAGCACCAGAGCTTTCCCCTAAAGAGACTGAGGCCTAGTCCACACGTAGCTGGGTTTTTAAAAAAAACGAATATCCGTCCCTCCAAAAACTTGCATCCACACCACCTCGTTTAAAAAAAAAAAAACTCTGTCCACACGTACCCGGATAAATACGTTGTTAAGGACATGCCAGACCTGTAGGCGGCAGTGCTTCCCCCGTTCTTAACCTCGTCCTTCGTCTGTGGTCTTCCACAAGGAGCAGTAATTCCGCTTGCAAAAACAAACAAGCAAAAAGCGCTTGGACAATTGATAAAGCGAGCGCAGCTCCGAGGGCATCCATGCTGTCGGCTAGTGTAAACACAGGTCACACACGTGATGTCAGCATTTTTTTGTCGCAGAAAGTGACGTTGTGGACCTTAAAACTCCGGTTTTGTCTGTTCACACGCAGACACCCAAAACGGAGAAAACGCAGATCTTCACTTTGGCCGGAGTTATAAAAAAGATCCGTTTTCGTGTGGAAAAACTCAGTTTTCGTGTGGATGCCAGATCCCCGGCTACGTGTGGACAGGGCCTGACTCACAAGGCCTTCATTTATACTAGAGACCACTGCAGATGGGCTTAAAAAAATGGATGAACTTTATCATTCAATAATGTCAAAGAGTTAAAGTACTACAACATTTCTGGAATGTTTGAACAATAAAGAGAGAACAGCTTCTAAAAATAAAATTTGACTAAGTCGTTGTCACGTTAAGGGGATGGTTAGGACCCAAAAAATGCAGATACCCAGGATGACTCGAGGCAGGAGTTGATGTAAAGAATAAATCCTTTTATTTGTAGGATGACAACAAAAATAAATCCTGGAGCACAGGACACTGAAAGCTCACTTAGAGCACAAAGTCTGGGGACGAGACAAAAGGCTCACACAGAGTACCAGAAAACGCTGACATACAAAACAACAATGAACCAACAAGACACTGAGACAAGACAGGGCTTAAATACACTGGGGCATAATGGGAGGATGATGAGCTGCAGGTGTGAGGGGAGAGAACCAGGTGAAAGTGATAACTAATCAGGGAGGAGGAGCAGGAGAGGACACCAGACCTAACTAGGAAAGGACACACACACACACACCTAGCTGGAGGAGGACATAAACACGCATGCACACACACACACACCTAGCTGGAGGAGGACATAAACACACACACACACACACACACACACACACACACACACACACACACCACACACAAAACTGGAATAATAGACCTATGGAAATTATGGTGGGGAGACTGAAGGAACACAGGACCTGAGAGGGAATATCTGGAGGGTGGAAGACCAGGGGACACAAGAGGAACACAAAGAGACACAGACACAGACCATGACAGTCGTGTGATGTGGATGCTGTTATAAAATCCACAAAAGTTCCATTAATATAATATTAAATATGAAAGATAAATATAAAGATTTATAAATTATAGTCTATCACTCAGTGACCAGCTGGAATCAGCAGCAACACAAAGATGATCAGACCTGCTGTATCAGTGTCACCACCTTGTGAAACATTAAAAACCAGAAATTTACTACCTAAAGCTGATCTAGATGTTCTTTTAGACCATTCTAAGAAGTTTACTTTAATCTGCTGCTCATCGGAAATATGAAATATATTTATAGTTGACAGAGAAAATATCCAGTCTGCATAATAAATGGCTACCTGTTAGGTTTTTAGAGGTGTGGATTGCTCGTTTCATCACTATATATGCAGTGGTCTCCAGTTGGAATAAATGCCTCGCGGGCAGAACTCGGGGAACAAAAAGGCCACAGACCCCTAGCCCATACGTAGGAGCCCATTGGGCACTGGAGCTCGTAGCAGCGCCATATTGGGTGGGTCCCTTGCTCTCCAAACCCACATGGGTTCAACACAGGATGCACCTATCACCGTTTATGTACAGCCTACGTTTGACGTACTACGGAAACTACATCATATGGGACTTTTCTAACCTACGTGTTGGGATTTTATATTTTAATTTGTTTTATGTAATTATTTTTATATTTTCACTAGCGTGCCATACCACATGACATATAACCAAGGGCGTCAGTTTGTTTTCAGAATTGCTGGGGACAATAACCATACACTTGAGTGGGGTTTAAAAATTGCTGGGGACAGTAAAGTAGGCTAGCACAGGGGTCGGCACCCCGCGGCTCTCTGTACTTTTAAAATAATGAATGGATATTTAAATAAAATGCTTTATATTTTACTGCATTAATTTTACATCTGTTCTAAAATAAAATGTTTTATTTTATTTTAATTACCTTAAAAGACTCAAAGTCTCTTTTTACACTTTATATTTATTTAATCAGGATCGTTGTCAAGTCGACGCCAGAAACAATGAAACACAACTTGAATATTAGAGGAACAACAAGGCTTTATTCAACCAGCATTCATACAAGTTATCAATCATGAACAAAACATTTCTCTTACCGTTGCTTATGGGTGGAGAGCTGAACACCCCAGTTAGAAAACGTAATCCATGAACCTCGTCAAATAGAATCCTTCAAACAGCTCTAACAGCTCTGAGCTCTGCTCTGCTCCTTATACATTCCCTGATGTGCGTGCAAAGCTGCACACCTCCACCAGGATTACCTTGATTACATCCTCATGATCACATTATGTTCGGCTCTCCTTGATTACATCCTCATGATAAGTGTGATTGACAAACAGTAGTGATCAATAACTTGTATAAAGCAATTATACAACAGATGACAAGTTCATTTTTATTACATTCCACTCTTGAACTTTTCATCTAATTTATGTAACATATCCATCACCATTTCCCCATCAAAACCAACGTCATTTATAACATACCTTGTAGTTCCACTTTAATTTTCATCGTAGTCTTTGCATTATTACCCAATTTATTTCTCTTCTTAATCGAATAACATACCAACAAATAATAAGATTACACAATGTTAGAATGCTGATTATAATTAATGCTGCAATCATAGGTGGAATTAGCACTTTATTAGCGGTACTCGACATGCCTGTAAATATATCCCACCAATGATGAGCGGAAGCCTGTTCAATTAATGTAGCAACATGTTTTATTTCCCCTTGTGTCACAAGAGTAGACACCATGAGCCTGGAAAGGTTGGACCTATGAGAGTCAATCAATTTTGCCACTTCAGTGGAACCATCCAATGCGCATTTGAATCGTTCCAGTGAGAGTGTCCAAGGGGAGTGTAAAACCTCCCATTGTATCTTAGTCAGCCGACTAGATACAGTGTAATTACTCAACCAATAGGTCACGTTATTCCATTCCCACATATGTATACCCTTGAGACAACCTGAAAAGGGAACTGAAGGTACCTGTGGGGAATTGGTCATTGTAGCCACGCATAAGGTGTTAGGACCCACCTGCCAAAACTGTTCCTCTGGGGGTGTGACCGTCCAATCACAGAGTACGACCCTTGAATCAGTGAAACATGGATTGCTATGTCCTTTTACCAATGGGCAGGCTAAACCCTTATCAGTCTCATCACAGTGTTTTACTTCATATGTTCGATTTGTTTTAACATCCCACCACTCTCCACTAACATGGAGATACCAAAACCCTTTAGTGGTTATCACCGGCAGTATCTGATATCTACACACAGTCATTACTGATGTCATATTATACTGATCCCAGTATCCAGTACACATAGATTTATTACAAATCGTCATTTCTGCATGTAGCTGTAGCCATAATGAACTACTGATGTTCCATAATGTTCGCCATGCATGATAGTTATTACTCATTACCTGTATTTGAAACCTATTTCTCTGTGTCTCAGCATGAATAGTCTGCAAGGAACAGACTGTCCAATTACCTATGTGTGACAAATTATGCAATGCATCATAAGTTTCATTCCAAAGCTTTAGATTCCATTTAAATACACTTTTCCACACATCACTTCCTTCTAGCTGACTAGATACAGTCGAAGGCATCCATCTTGCAGTCTTGGTGACAGCTTGTGCGGTGTATTCTCCAGTGTTGGACAGCATAGTTCGTGTTACCTCATTGTTTGCTGTGTTAGCCAGACCATACAAAGTTCCAGTTCCTCCTAGCACGGTGTCATACCATGCTCGCCTCCTCCTGTTGCAAGGCGGAATAGGAGGGAATTTCACAGTCCATCGCACATATTCGGCTACCCTTATTTGTCCCATTTGTTGACAAGTGTGAACCAGGGGAGCTACAGCTGTCTGCGTAGCTCTAGCTGTGTCGGGCAGCACCCAGAATATGTACAAATAGGCGCGTCCTCCTGTGATTACAGTTCCATTCCTGATCCGGAAATCGCGATCAACCTTCATACTCCAATTTGTGCCATTTTGTATGCAAGTACCATTCCCCTGATGGTATGCACAGATGCACGCTGCAGAATTAAAGGTTACTGTTGATCCTTGAACCAACACCCCCGGGCTGATCACCCTTCCTCGGATTTTAAGACATCCTCTGCACCGGTACATCTTACCGGTAGATGTTAGGTTTCCCAAGTAGCAAGCGTCATTTGCTCTGCATGTGAATGTGCCTTGAGTGCGGTTGGACATACTGCTAACCAATTCCAGATGGCCCATGACCCCTTCTTCCAACACTTGTCCTTCCGTGAGCCCCCAACAGAAATGTGCCCTCAGTGCGATGACAGCGAGGACATGGAGGACGATGACCAAACATCCGACACCACCAGGTCCGCGGAGCCCATCCATCGCCTCGACAAGGGTTCAATCCTTTTGTAGGGGAAGGGGACCCAGTCAACCACCGTCACTCAGACACCCGCCTATGGGATACATATAAAACTGCAGATAGAATGACAAGCATTAATTTTCTCTCCTGTAACATTTGTTTATCGGAATATTAATCCATTTTTCCTCTCCGGGGAACAATACACTTACCACAGCATCTTTTCCCTGTGCAATAATCTCTCCAGCTCTGGGAGGACCATTGAGCTGCTCCACCCACACTTTTGCCCCCGCAGTAAAGTCTGATGATTCAAACCCAGTTTCACCCCTCTGAGTGATAGTGGTAGGTTTAGTAATCTCTTCAACTTTGGACATTACACACCGTTTGATTACTAACTGAGCTATCTTGTCTCCTTTTTCCAGTACCAACGGTTCTTTACCTGTATGCTGACACACCACACCTATTTCCCCTTGATAGTCTGAGTCTATTACCCCAGCTAAAATGGTTAGACCCCTCAAAGCTAAACCACTTCTTGGACACACATGAGCATAAGTTCCTGGTGGACATTGTATTCCCAATCCTGTTTTTACCACTGTCACTTTATTGGTTACTAAAGTGATGCTTTCCAAGATTTTAAGATCTAATCCCACAGAGCCCGCAGTTGCTCTAACAGGGAGTTCTGCCTCAGAAGTTAGTTTCCACATTCGTATAGGAGGGTCAGTAGAAGTTGTTTCCCTTCCTGCCCTGGCAACCATTAGCATCAGTGGAGTAACTCCATCCCCCACGGGTCTGTTATTTAACTGATGTACTGCCCTAGTCAGATTTTCTCTCCATTTGTCCAAAGAATTAATAACCGATAGTTTCCTTAGTTTCTCTTTCAGTAACCCATTCATTCTCTCAATGAGTCCACTAGCTTTCGGGTGATATGCTACATGATAGATCCATTCTACCGCGTTGTTCTCTGCCCATTCTTTGACCTTATTTCCAGTGAAATGGGTACCATTATCAGTCTGAACCTGCAAAGGTAGTCCATAATAGGTCTCTATTAATGACAGACATTTCAATGTAGCCTCCTGATTGGCGTTATGACACGGATGCACCACCAGTACCCCTGACACCGTATCCACGGCTGTGCATGCATACTTACAGTTTTTACTTTTTGGCAATGGTCCAATGAAATCAATCTGCCAACACTGTCCCGCTTGTTTACCTCGATGTATCTGTCCCTGTATATGTCGAGGGATTCTCTTTTTCTGATGTTGACAAGGTTCACAATCTTCTATGGCAGTTTTAATATCATCAATGATGAGATCTATTCCTCTGTCCCTCGCCCATTTCAATGTTCCCTGCACACCCCAATGTCCAGCAGTAACGTGAGCCCATTTGGCTAATCCAGGACTTGATTGTCTTACAGCCTGAATTTTCACTATCTTATCTACAGTCTGATTATGCAGGGATTCAGGATCATTGTTATTAGTATGAGCATCCACATGTAATACTGACACAGGAATATTTTGGCATTTCTCCCAAATGTCCTTCCATAGGTCAGCTCCCCAAACTTCTTTTGAATGTATCTTCCATTGTGTAGCATGCCAAGTTGGCATCCAAGTTAACATTCCTTGGGCTACTGACCAGGAGTCAGTATAAATACTTACTCCCTGCACCCCAGCCGCCATTATTACCATGTGTACTGCTTTCAACTCCGCCCATTGACTACTCTTTCCTGTCCCTGTGAGTTCCATAACTTGTTGTGTACCAGGGTTAAATGCCCCAGCCTTCCATTTCCTGGTTCCTGCCACATATTGACAGGAACCATCAGTGAACCAGGCTCGCTCCTGCTGCTCTGGGGTGAGTTCGCTCCATCTTACCCCCAGTTTCACAGGAGAATCCTGGATTGGTTTTACCTCAAAAGGCACTTCATCCATTTCTGGAACGTCTGCCACTTGCTCGTGGAGCATTGATACTCCTTTTTCTACAATGTTTCCCTTTATTTTATCAGGATTGCCATGAATTACCGAGGCCTCCGCCCCAGTGTCAACCAATGCCATTACTGTCTGTACTGATTTTTTCCAATAAATCTGTAATTCCACATGTGGTCTGATATCATTTATTGACCATCCTGAGGCACTGGCAACAACCTGAGCTTGACCTTCATCCTATTCATCATCATGTTCCCTTCGGTGCTGTTTTTTCTTTCTACGCTTCACTGCCGCCACCTGATAACACTCATCTGAACTCTCCTCCTCTGAAGATTCCTTGGGAGGGGCGGAAGGTTCAGCAGGCTTCGACGCCACCTCCCTGATCACATTCTGCAACATTCCAACCAATTCTGACACAGACATCCTGTCGTCCTTTTCAGGACAATGTCTGAACTGACAATGGACCTTCAGTCCCATTTGGCTGCATTTCTCCATCAATGCATTAGTGGGCAATCCATCAATCTCCTCAAACGGCACTCCCGCTTGTCGCAGTGCCCTCCACAGATCTGTTCTAGAGGGGCCCATTGCCCCCCCTTTACGACCCCTTGAATGTGGATCAATCCTGGGTTTATTTTCAGTTCTAGCTCCCTCTCTCCTCGTCTCAGACCAATCACCCAGCGTGGTGAGTTCGCCAAGACGATCTTTTATCGCGGCAAAAGTCTGGTCTGCCGCGCCAAACAACAAGCTGGTCACCATGGGTTTATAATGTGGTGGGGCATGTCTGATGAGGTGATCTCTAGTTGCCTTAGAGATGTTACAGTCCACCACTCCAGCTCCCCCGTTTCGAGCCACTTGCTCTCTAATAGTGAGTCTGGTGAGCCGCTGAATGGCATCTCTCACTGTCTGCCATTGCCCTTTAATCTCAGACCAGTCCGCCGTGGTAGGATAGATTACATGACATGCCAGAGCATATGCATCCCCCACATTGAAATCTTCATCAGCTGGCAATGCCCGGACTGTAGCCCGGTATTCAGCATTTATCTGTGCATCAGTACTTAATCCTGAAAATCTCATGGCATCACCGGCATCTATGGCTATATCACACGCGCCATCCTCCATAAGGCGATTAAGCCAGGAGTCAGTTGGTTCGCCTGGGCGCTGTTTCAGCTTCCCATTCATGTGATTTAACTCATCTTGTGAATAATCCTCTAGCGTTGTTAGCAGCCTAGGGGCGGGTTGTGGCTGCTGTTGTAACATCCTTCTTATATTACCCGCCTCATCGAGTTCCGGCCGTCCCTGATCATCCACCATATCTACCAGTATTGGTGGAATAATTTGCTGTTCTCGCCGACGCCTAGTAATAGGTCTTTGTTCTGACATCTTTATCCCCTGTAATGATGGATACAAGGGCTGAGGTGGTGGGTCAGGTTTAATCGCCCACTCCTCCTCCTCATCATCCCCCCAAAGATCCCCGTTCCATTTCTCTGGGTTCCAATCTTCACCAACATTCTTTACAAACGCCCGGATCTGAGCAGGACCTGCTCTACGAGGTCGCTTCTTTTCCTTCCTTTGCGCTCGAGACACAAAAGTCAGCGTTTTATCCAAAACATTCTGAGCATGCTTTAGCTCTTTCCCCATCACACACACTCCCTGCTCAAACTCTGAGCATGATTTCTCAACTTCTTCAGCATGGATTTTCTCCTGCGCCGCTCGCTCTCTACAACTGCTCAATTCTAACTCCTGTTTTTTCCATGCTTCTGCAAAAAGCCACATCATATCTCTCACTCCTGCCAGCGGCGCTTTTTTTTTAACTTCTATCCGCGTCAAACGGTCCAGCACCACGGCGGGGCTGACCACTCCATTTAACTCTCCCCACGGCCCAGGGCGTCCACCGCGCTGCCTTAACATATCACCAATGGATCGGAACTCCTCCGTTTCCCAGCCGGGAATCGGCACGGGAATCGGCGTTCCCTCCCCAGAAGCACTCGGCTCCTTTTTGCTTCTCCAAAAACACTTCATTGTTGCTGGAATAGCTTGACTGATCCTGTTCGTGACGCCAAAAAATGTTCTAAAATAAAATGTTTTATTTTATTTTAATTACCTTAAAAGACTCAAAGTCTCTTTTTACACTTTATATTTATTTAATCAGGATCGTTGTCAAGTCGACGCCAGAAACAATGAAACACAACTTGAATATTAGAGGAACAACAAGGCTTTATTCAACCAGCATTCATACAAGTTATCAATCATGAACAAAACATTTCTCTTACCGTTGCTTATGGGTGGAGAGCTGAACACCCCAGTTAGAAAACGTAATCCATGAACCTCGTCAAATAGAATCCTTCAAACAGCTCTAACAGCTCTGAGCTCTGCTCTGCTCCTTATACATTCCCTGATGTGCGTGCAAAGCTGCACACCTCCACCAGGATTACCTTGATTACATCCTCATGATCACATTATGTTCGGCTCTCCTTGATTACATCCTCATGATAAGTGTGATTGACAAACAGTAGTGATCAATAACTTGTATAAAGCAATTATACAACAGATGACAAGTTCATTTTTATTACATTATCTTTATGCCAATTCTAAATGTAAAGATTGTCTGCGTAAACCTGAACAGGTCCAACCCGGTCTTACTGTGAGACCGGGTTGACGCGTCACGCTTGTGCGTAATCATATGCGCTTCTGAGCTGCTTTCTGACCTTCCCCACCTACAAAGTTTAATTACAACAATCAAACGTGACAGAGCCTGGATTTGTATTCTGAACAGTCTAAACATGTTTTAAAAAGAAATGTGTGACAAAAGTGGCACCTGCTCAGTAAAACCACCAACAGGGTGAAAAATATCAAAATATTGTAGGCAGAGACGGGCTACAACTTCTGGATCCATTTTATATAAATCGTTTTATTGATTATCTTCTTATGAAAGATAACTTTGACGTACACGAGCGATCAGGTGCGTTGCAAGCTTTTCAAAAATGTGGGGGATATTGTCTGTGCCTAAAATAAGTTCATGTTATTCATCTTGTTAGTTTAATTTCCATAATAGCGGAGCAGGTGCGAATTTTAGACGCGTCACGCATGTCTCCATTTTAAACATGTTTAAACTGTTCAGAATACAAATCCAGGCTCTGTCTCGTTAGATCGGTGTAACTAAAGTTTGTACTGAATGAAACTTTACATTAAACCATGTTGAAAAGAAAAGGATCAGATTAAATCGTTTCCCCCTTACAGTCACGGACTACAGTGCAGTGCGCGTGGCTCTGGGGTTAATCACGTTTAGTTGTTTCTCTTTGCAACAATCTTCACAGGAAGGCAAAACAGTTAAATGGCAGGTTACAGATATTTCCATTTGACTGTTTATTTTGACGGATAAACTCAAGGATGTTCGTTGATTTCCTCCCACTGAAACGGTCTGGAAACCCGGTCTCTCTGAGGGATGTGTCACTTGGAAAAATGTTATTTTTATGAAATTATGAAAGTTTGGCTGAACAGCGCTTGTTCCCGTCTCTAATATGGAGACGCATGACGCATCCAGTCACCTCTTCAGCGCAGAAAGCACCTGTAGAGACATTTGATCACGCACAAAGTTTATGTGGAGCAGAAGCGGTCGGGCCACGGCAGGTGAAATGTTCCTAGCCTACATGAAATGAAACTGTTTAATTGTAACATTAATATGTTGCTGGACACGCAGGTCTGGTTGGTTAGACCAGTGTTTGAAGTGGAACACACACACACACACACACACACACACACACACACACACCAATTAAAATAATGCTGATAGCGTGGACTAGAAGACAGGTGATGGGTTACGTATTTAAATGATGATCAGGCTGCTGTAAAATGTAATCTCCAACCACATCCAGACACAATTATCCTTGTTCTTTCTCTATTTGCTCTGCTCTTGTCTGGGCTGACGTAGCTGACGGTGCGCGCGGCACGCCTAACTAGCGGCTGATGCACATTTTACGCATTTGGAGAGGTGGGCTGGATGCTTTGCTTTTACTGGAAGATGGTCCACTTAACGCACGGATGTAGACTACATATTAATGACAAATGAATGAAAATTAAATTGGGAGTTTTTACTTCATATTTTATAAATAAAAATGACGGGGGAACACATTTATGACGTCTTTTTAAACTAAATTTTCTAGCGCGACCTGCCTGCTTCACTTAAGTCACTGCTTATTACGGTCCGTCCAGAATTACCGTGGCCCACCCAAAAATGAAAACCTGGCGCCGCGCCTGTTATAAGCCTCTGCAAATGGTTGTTCTTCACTTTATCAAACTCAGACTTTGTACAGCTAATGTCAAGATGTAAAATTATTCAGTCGAGCTCTTCCGTCCCTCCCTCTCCTGCTCTCCTGGAAACCCGACATCGGCTGTCAGAAGCAGAGGTGAAGAAGGAGATGAGGCAAACAGAGTGAGTGTGACGTAAAGAAACCAGACTGGTGTGGAGGTGAGCAAAACAGCTGGAAAAGTGTGGGTGTTGAATCCCCCACGGGTGCGACGCCCATGGTACCGGCTGCTGTCACCTGTTGTGAGCAGCGCTCTGCTGTCTGAGGGTAGGCCCCGCCCACAACGATGCGACTGCTGCGGTGTTTTCTTTACTGTGGGAAACGGGTAATAATGGCTCTTTGATGGGAACAGGTTGCCGACCCCTGGTAAAAGATCTGAGCTGGTAAAACAAAAATCCTCATCAGCAGGCTTTTTTGAAAGTGGGGGGGACACAGCTGCCAATTACAAATTTTGCCGGGGACATGTCCCCGGTGTCCCCGGTTAAAATGACGCCTATGCATATAACATATGTTTTTAGTTGGGTAAGCACCTTCTTCAGTAGAAATAAATGCACTGGGAGCAAATGGAGACCTGCTCAAGATGGCAGCCGGCCTTCATGGCAGTTCCCAGACAGCTCCTGTCCATGGCGTCTACGTACATATTAGGGAAATAAATAATGGGTTAACCGGTTAATTAC
>NC_091752.1:61485997-61593497 GCF_043380555.1 Nothobranchius furzeri | reverse complement strand
TTAAAATGTAAAATGTTTAAAATGTAGGTGTAATATGTAAAGAAATGAAAACATGACATGTTTTGATGTGGAATGGACATTTTCTATAAGTTCTAACAGAAAATGACTGGACTGTGTTGTCAACATGCTTATGAAGCTGCTACCATGTGTGTGAACAGGGCTGCTTTAGCACAAACTATAAATGTAATGTTCTATCTTTACTTCTAAGGTGAGTTCTCTGTTCTGGTAGAGAGCTGCGTCCCTTTGGAAGAATAACTAGGAGGAGCATCTGTGTAGCAGGACACATCCACCATCTGTCTCTGTTGTGGCACTCTGCAATCACAGTAACACACATAGAAAATGTAATCAGATTACAATAAAAGCTGGACATTATGCTTAACACAGAAACTCTAAGTTTATTTAAATCAGATGTCGTGGCAGGCCACTAGAAAGTTCCACTAGCTGCACATCAGTAACACGATGCAGGCTTGTGTGACTGTTTTGTTGTTGTTACTTATGTTTAATAGAGTAACCCACCTCTGTGTCACCTGGATCCTCCAGTGTTAGCTAATGTTCATCCACTTTTCAACACTAGTTTAATGTTGGTTTGTAGGAAAATGATGTAATGGCTGGTCTGTCCCAACTTCTGCTGAAGCTTCTGAAGCCTGTGATGTTCTCTTCACTGTGACCAGCGGTCACCCCAGAAGCTCCGTCTCATCTCTGGAGACTTCTACCTGCTCTATCTTCAGACATCGTGAAGAATGTTCAGTTCTGTATTTATTTTGCAAACTACATCACAGTGTTAACTAATCCCGGTCCCAGAGGTCCACCATAAATGAGAAAATAACACATCTTTATTGTTAAAATGCTCTTTTACGGCGCGGTTGTTTAGGACAGACCGTCAGAGCGCCGCACATGGACGTAATTTTGGGGGGAGAACAGGGGGGACATCTCCCCCCCACTTTTTCCAAAGTCAATTTTTGACCCCTGCACGTTTTACCATCCAAAAACATTATATTAAGCTATATTAAATTGACTCTGGTTGAGCTCTAGGACCAAGTGGAAAACAGCTGTTTGTGTTGAAGCCTGTTTTCCATCAGAGCGTACTGTAAAGATACCCCACCCCCCACCCCACCCCCCATGTCCCCTCCACTTCTAAAGTGAAAATTACGTCCATGGCGCCGCAGCTGCAGCTATCAGCTGATCGATGCTACAAATTGCCACAAGATGTATCAAAGTGTTGCTGAACGCAAAAGTGGTTAAAAATACAATTAAAACAGAGTTTACCTGAAGTTTACTGGAGAGTGTTTATAATCAGAATATCAAACCTGATTTTAATAAGATGATTAACCAACCGTGTGTAACGAAGCTAACGAGCTGCTAAGTCCTAAAGCAGGATAACAACTGATAAAGCGGGCCTCTAGAACCTGTTAACAGCACGTCTTCTAAAAACACAAATTTGTTTGGGAAAAGTTAATGAATGAAAGTTGGCAGTTAATCAAAAAAAAGTAATCTCCAAAAATTAATATAGTTAGTAATAGCATGTGCTAACTGCTACCATAACACATGGAACAACACATTTTACTTACAGATGATGGTTGAGGCGACTAATAGTTGGTGCAGCTTTACTGTTGTGTATCAGTCACTAGTCTGTGTAACCTTTTTTTTTTTTTTTTTTTTTTTTTTTTTTTTTAACGTGTCCTGTCTGGCTGTGAAGCAAGCAGAATTGATGTCTGAATGCTGGTGACAAGCCTTACAGATTTACTCTCAGGTGGAGCATCAAAGCTTTTGCTTTTAATGTCACGCCTGATACTTAAAACTTTATTGTTATTGTTGTTGAATGCTTTGTAATTCCGACCAGACACTGAGACAGAGGTGAAAGAGAAAGGAAAAGAAAAGGTGGGGAGAGAGAGGGGGGGGGGGGGTCCACAAAAATAAACAAAAATGAACAAGAGTCTGCTTCTAGACCTGCAGACAAAGAAGACAAAAAAAACAAAGGGACACAAAAAAAGGGACACAACAACAATACAACAAGATCTACCTATCACCGCGTCAACTTGATGAAAAGAAAAAATATATATATAATCAACATTGCTTAACTGAAGAATCAGGATAATAAATCACAACGCATTAAGTGCCCACCATAGTCTTAAGACCTGTGTTTAACGTGCCCAAGCCCATACTTTTGAGAGCACCATGTGAGCACCTGTGTGTGTACACGCGCTTGTTTATTTAAGGTTTTTCTATAGGAGCGCCCAACAGAGAGTGTGAGGGACCACAGATCTGCCCCCCAAAGATGCGCAGGAGACGGGGGGAGCTCCAAGTCCCAGAGATCCAGGCGCTGCCCCAAAACGCAGGAACCCCAAGGAGACTGCAACCAGGAAGGCCCCCGCCCCCCTCGAGAGGCACAGAGGATCGCCCCGGGGGGCCACAACCAGCAGCCGGCAGAGTCCCTGGAGATATCAGCGGCAAGCCCACAGGCCCGCCCGCAGCCTCCCACCCCCTAGCCGGCCGAGCCCGGGACCCAGCGACCCGGGACCCAGCGACCCGGGACCCAGACCCCACCAGGCAGCCACCGGGATCTAACAGGCAGATGCCAAAATATTAAACCCCCAGACCCGGTTGCCACGAACACTCAGGCAGACCAAGGCACAAGCCCCCACACCAGGTGTGGCAGGGGGAGGGGGGACAGAGATCTATATCATCAAGAGAAGTTCCAGGAGAGGGGTGGACCCAAAGGCCCCACCTGACATATACAGTCATGCACAAACACAGTCACACACTCCCTCCCTCATTCTCACACATGCACATACAACCCAAGACTTACAAAAATGCACGCCGGACACCCACTCATGCTCCCCATACACACCCTATTCACTCTGGTCCCGGTACTGCTGCACATGGGGTACAACCATCACCGGTAACCAGAGTTTGACCCTTTCTGCTGGGGTGCTGATGAGCAGGCTCCCCCGCCCAACACTGAGCACAGCAACCCACCACAAATGACCGGCAGATGCAGTTTAAAGTCCTGACACTTCCCAGGAGCAGCAGGAGTGAATACACCTACAGAATATACAACACGGGATGTGTACCAGGCCCCTGGCTCACCTGTACAAATCAGGTGTTAGTCTAAAAAGTGATCCCAAACTAAACATGATAGAAACGTGATGGTCTGAAAAACAACAGCTGAGGACCACAACAGAAGTCAACGCCTGGACACAGGGTCCAAGAATATTTTAGTTCTTATTCTGAAATATTATAAAACATGGAGAGACTTGTGAGATGAATTTACTTTCATTACCTTAAGGTCCCTGATCTGGTGTGTGATGTGATGGGTGACTAAGTTTGAGCTGTAGTTTAAAATTCCCATTTAAACAGACTCCCGACAACAGAGGCTCATTAAAGCAGCATTACAAAGGCTCAACAAGCACCTTGGTTCTGATGTTTCATACGATGAAGACACGTGGTTCTATATGTCCACCTCTGCAGCTCTGTCACTCATCTTTCATCTGCTGGCCTGTGCCTATAGGCAGAGCAAGCAGCAGGCGGTGTGATTGTGCTCTAAAGCCCCTCGTTAGGCATGCATATATTCCTATTATAGTCAGCGCTCCCGGAACAAGACAACAGAGAGCAAACAGAATGACCTTGAAATATTTATCCCCAGCTTCGCTTCGGAGAATTAAGTTTGCTGTCAGGGGCAACTCGCAGCTATCCAGCTCCACTGTGTGTAACCATGCATTCACACTCACACACACACACACACACACACACACACACACACACACACACACACACACGTCCTCCTTTAGCTGGTTGTGTAGACGGAGACAAACGGCTCATGTACCATCTTGCAGTGTTGAATATTAAAGGCGGTCAGGGAGGCAAGGCTTTGATTGGGACAATAAAGGCTGATGAGCAGGATCTTAGTGTCTTTGTGTTTGTGTGTGTTTGTGTGTGTGTGTGTGTGTGTGTGTGTGTGTGTGTGTGTGTGTGTGTGTGTGTGTGTGTGTGTGTGTGTGTGTGTGTGTGTGTGTGTGTGTGTGACAGAGAGAGGGGGAGTATGAGAGACAGATAGTGTAAGGGATTCTGCCAAAACCCAAGAGTCAGGAGCTGCCAGGCCCAGAATACTATCACTTTGTGTGTGTGTGTGTGTGTGTGGAGGGGCAGCTGACCCACTCTGTTTGAATGTGGGTCATTTTGTTGATAAGAAGCGTGGGTTTTGGTTGATCATTCTTTCTGAAGTTTTGTTTTTTTGACTCTCGAGTCCATGTCGTATGTGCTGGGGGTGACTAATTGCTGGGACATGACTGTTGGTGAGGTTAATCTGATGCTAACGCTGAATAACAAACAGCCCATCCTGTTGGTTGTAATTACATGCTGAACAGAACCCAATTAGGAAAGGTCAGTCATGAATCGGGTCATCATGCTGAAAACTGGTGTTTACTGAACAGACTTCATTTAAACTGTAGTTTCTTGTTTGGTTCTGACATTTAGAATCAGCTCTTTGAGATCCAGGTTTTTTTTTACATGACATAAAGATTTCAGTCAGGATTATTTTCTTGAAGCCAACGTTTGCTTTTATTTCACCCCATTTTGAAGCAATTACAACAACCACAAACTTGATTGTCTAGTGATTTCACATGGCCAGCAGTCGAGCAAAGTGCTGGACATAACCAGGACAATAATAAAAGCATACATGAGATAAAAGTCAGATTCAGTGCAACCAGATGGATAAAAACAAGCCCTTTCTAACATAGTCTGGCAGTGAACTAGCAGTGTGGATGAAAGCTAGGGAGTAGAAATCAGTCTTCAGTTGATTCTTAAAGGTGAAGCGTGATGATGCTTGATGGGAGGTCACTCCCCAGCAACGGCGCCTAGTAAGATCGGCACAGGAAAACGGGAACTTCCAATAGGAGTGCAGTCTGTCTCCTTCAAAATGTTTCAAAGAATCAGCAGCCAATGAATGTGCATACTTTAATATTTTTATCCATCCATCCATTTTCAGCCGCTTATCTGGCCTAACAGCCCGTATGAGAGGGCCTGTACCTCATACTCCCCAAGTACCCCACACAGGGCCCCCTGAGAGATGCAGTCGAACACTTTCTCCAAATCCACAAAACACATGTAGATTGGTTGGGCAAACTCCCATGCACCCTCCAGGATCCCCCTAATGGTGTAGAGCTGGTCCAGTGTTCCACGGCCAGGACGAAAACCGCATTGCTCTTCCTGAATTCGAGGTTCAACAATCTGCCAGACCCTCCTCTCCAGAACCCCTGAATAGACTTTACCATGGAGGCTCAGGGGTGTGATCCCCCTGTAGTTGGAACACACCCTGCAGTCCCCCTTTTTAAACAGGGGGACCACCACCCCGGTGTGCCAATCCAATGGAACTGCCATCAATGTCCAAGCAATATTCCAGAGCCATAAAGACCTGGGCGGATCTCATCCAGTCCCGGAGCCTTGCCACCGAAAAGCTATTTGACCACCTCAGTGACCTTAGCACAAGAGATTGGAGCCAACTTAACCTCTCTAAAACTGAATTACTTGTCATCCCAGCAAAACCATCCATACAGCACAATATCTCAATCCAAAATGACTTCCTATCTCTTGCTCCTTCAAAGTCAGTTCGAAATCTGGGTGTTGTGATTAATGAACACCTGACCTTTAAAGATCATGTTGCCTCTGTTGCTCGTTCATGCCGCTTTGCGCGGTATAACATACGAAAGATCAGACCATACCTAACACAACATGCCACCCAGCTCCTGGTGCAATCTACTGTCATCTCCCGCCTCTTTTACTGCAATGCCCTTCTAACTGGTCTTCTAGGCTGTACTGTGAGACCTCTTCAAATGGTCCAGAACGCAGCAGCGCGTCTGGTCTTCAATCAGCCAAAAAGACCACATGTCACCCCTCTGTTCATTGAGCTCCACTGGCTACCGCTAGCAGCACACATCACATTCAAATTGCTAACACTAGCATACAAAGTCCGAGATGGTACGGCTCCCATCTACCTGAATCCTCTTGCAGAGGCTGACGTCTCGGCCCGGCCGCTCCGGTCATCACAGGATCATCGGCTAGCAGTGCCTACACCACGCTCAGGACTCTTCTCATGCATCGTTCCACAAATGTGGAATGACCTTCCAAGCACTACCAGAACAGCGGCGTCCTTTTCAATTTTCAAGGAACTCCTGAAGACCCTGTTCTTCAGAGAGCATCTTATTAACTAGCACCTTCCCTGCACCTGTCCCCCCTCTCTACCGTCCACTCCTTTGTTCCCTCCTCTCCATGACTGATGTCAAGTTGTTGTTATATTTGTTGTTAGCCTCAAGGGCAACATGCCGATTATCACTCGTAAGTCGCTTTGGACAAAAGTGTCTGCTAAATACATAAACATAAACATAAACCCAAAGTCCCCGGACTTTCCTTCTCACTGGAAGATGTGCCAGTGATATTGAGGAGGTCTTCAAAGTATTCTGCCCACCGATCCACAACGTCCCGAGTAGAGGTCAGCGGCACACTGTCCCCTCTATGAACAGTGTTGGTAGAGCACAGCTTTCCCCTCCTGAGGTGCCGGATGGTGGACCAGAATCTCCTCAAAAAGTCTTGGTCCATGGTCTCACCGAAATCCTCCCACTCCCAGGGTTTTGCCTCTGCAACCACCTGCTTGGCCTGCCGGTACCCATCAGCTGCCTCTGGAATCCAACAGGCAAAAAATACACTTTAAGACTCTTTCTTCAGCTTGACAGCAAACCTAACCATCGGTGTACACCAGCGGGTTTTGGGGATTGCCACCACGACAGGCTCCAATGACCCTGCGGCTGCATCTCCGGTTGGCTGCTGTCAGGTATTTTAATGTATTACTGTCTTAAATGTTCCTTTTAAAGTAATCAAATGTTAATAAGTAAGCCACAGAGGGCTTTCTCCCTTCCTCATAGCTGTGGTATGCTGTGGAGGTTGGTGAAGTAGCCTGCCCAACAGGTATCCATGGCTACTGAGTTTCTGGCTGTCAGTCATAAATTAAGACTTCCTTTGTGGAAAGCTCTGCTTGGCAACAGGGAAGCTAGCAGCCACCCCTGTAACTTGAGACTTCCTTTTTAGAAGGTCCCGCCATAAAAAGAAAACAGTGTTATTGGTTAAGTGTGTCTCTGTTTGCCTGTGTTTCAATAAAACCAGCTGAAGAAAGAGAACGCGCCAGAGAGTTGATTGGAACAGGATCAGTAAGTCTGTTTTCCTTTTACACCTAACATCTAGAGAGTCATGGAATGGTCTGTTATATTTAAAGGTTAGAGACCTTTAAATAAAGATCATTTTAATGGTTAGAGTCCGTTAAATAAAAGTCGGCGGTTTGAGTCTGGCTGTCATTTAGCTACTCAGTTAAACTGTTACAGTCCATTAAATGGTCTGAGGTGGTGTCCCAGCTCACGGAGGGCCCGTGGTTGATCTCCAATGAAGCCTGAGGAGTCGTCCCGTTCTCGGAGGGCCTGAAGGTTGTTTCTCTCCTGAGTTAAAAGGTCTTGTTGATCTCCGGTGAAGCTGAGTGTTGTCCCAGTTCACTGTTGATCTCCGGTGGGGTCCGGATGGCATCCCGCCTGCCTGTGAGGTCTGTGATGGCGTTACGCTCATGAGGTAAAAGAGGAGTAGACGGGGAAAAAGTGACGTGGTTAACTACGGAAAAAAGCTGATCAAAAACTCTCACTTTAGGTTGAAAATGATCACAGGTAACTAGAAACAACGCAGAAGTTAAAATAAACAGCTACAATAAAGCGTTTATTCCTGAACAAGTTAAAATAAACAGCTAAAATAAAGAGTTTACTCCTAAATAAGTTGAAATAAACAGCTACAATACTCCTAAATAAATTAAAATAAATGGCTAAAATAAAGTCGTTAATCCTGTAGAAGTAATAATAAACAGCTAAACTAAAGTGTTTACTCTTGAAGGAGTCGAAAAGTGCGTTGTGCGTAGTCAAAATAACAAGTTATAAGAAGTCAAAATAAGATGTCTAAATAAGAAGTTAAGATGTGCGGCTGGAATGGGGCTGTTGTTCCTGAGGAGGTTGGAATGGGAAGTTGTGGGAAGTTAGAAATTTGTGTTGTGTTGTTGTTAGATAAAAGCTCTGCACTGTATTTTGCTGTTGGCTGGGGCGTGCCTTTGAAGCGTTTGCTGGAGCAAGCTGGAGCAAGCTGTGTGTGTGTGTGTGTGTGTGTGTGTGTGTGTGTGTGTGTGTGTGTGTGTGTGTGTGTGTGTGTGTGTGTGTGTGTGTGTGTGTGTGTGTGTGTGTGTGTGTGTGTGTGTGTCTGTGTGTGTGTGTGTGTGGTGAACCAACTCAGTGTGTGTGTGAGAAGGGGGAGTGAGGTGTGTTTGGGTCCTCCTACAGTCCTTTGGTCCTGCCCTCTGCTGGTTGTTTTACTCCACTCTTTTCTAGTGTCCACTCATTTCCTTTGGGGGATCTTTTCTCTCTCTCCAAAACACATTGTGGATAAATGGGGATGTTTTTCACACTCAAAAACGATTTACTAACACAACTTGTTGCATCTGCCTATTCCTGTTTATGTTGGTGGTTGTTCTCCTCTCAACCCAACACTGAATGACTAGCATAGGCGTAATTCACGCGGGGTACGCGTGGGACATGTCCCCCTCACTTCCCATAACAGTGACCTCTGTCCCCCGCACTTTTTTTTTCAGCCGTTTCATCCGTTTATATAGTGAAACATATTTTTCCGAGCCGTCTTCAAACACACCTTAGGCTAACGCGAGCATCCAATGCCAACAGGTGCTGCTGAGTGAATAGAGGAGCAGCACAATGTTCAGCAAACCAGCCAGAGACAGCAAAAGGCAAAAAAACTTTGCACAGTTTTTTTCCAACCAAACTTTGAAAGTTGAGTTATGCTTTTGCACGCAGCTAATGTTAGCTAAATGATAGCTTGGTAGCCTAACAGCCAACATCATGCTAGTTAGTTAACTGTGTTGTGTTTCTCCTTTGCTAGTTAGTTATTGCTGGGAATAAACCCAATTCTATTTTATTTCCGTGCTGAACTTGTGCTCACCGTAACTTTCCGCATGCTTGAAAGAAAAAAAATATTGTCACGATAAACAGGAGAATCAGGGAGGGTCTGTTGGTAAAACGAGAATAGGATAGGTGGCTGAGAAATTATGGCATAAAGGGACTTAGACTTGTTTACACTTTCACTGTAACCCTTTGTAGTTTTATTTTAACACTTTGCTTTCCACATTTTCCATTTATTTGTCTTTTGGCCACATAGACAGAGCAGTGTGAGGGAGAGTCTGTAGGTGGAAAGATAATAAGTGGCTGAGGAACATGGCATAAAGAGATTTGAGGTGAATTTCCATAGTAATGTCACTGGTGCTTATCCTAACTCTGTTCCAATATTTTATTTTCCACCTTTACCCTTAAAGCCACAACAGAATGAGTAGAGTCAGGGAGGAGACATCAGACCAAAGGACAGCATCAGGGATGGTGATGAGGGTCTCCACGGGTAAGGAGAGATTAGAACGTGGTAAGAAATGGGAGAAACCAGGCAGGCCTTAGGAAAGGGTTTTCAACAGAGACCTTTGATGGGGCGGGTGCTCAAAGTAAAAAAAGGGGCACTTATAGAGCAATCCAATAAGTTAGAAAATTCAGATAATGAGAGCCTTGGGTTCAAACAACATAATAAAAATATATAAATTAGTGTCATTCGTGTTAATTTTAGTTCATAAATAATAGTTTTAGTTTTTAAAGCTGACTTATATCTAGAGATGTTACAACCACATTTTTGTCCCTGATCCGAGTCCAAGTTGTTTGATTTTTGATTATCTTCCAATACTGAGTCTTGTTCTGATACCAGGTGGTGATGCAACGCATTATAAAAGAAGAAATAAGTCGTCCTTCTGTCTGTATTTGTCATTTTGTTATTTTAGCCTGAAAAGGTCACTCATTCAGGAAGTACATTTAACAGAAATCAAGATACTTTATTGCTACTGCACAGGTGTACAACCAAAGATATTTTGTGCTTAAAAAAAGGGCACTTTGGGCACTTCGGAAAAAAGGGGCAGGGTCTCAAGCACCCTCCGCACCCCCCTCTGCACGTGCCAGGTTTTCAAAGATCTTTCAGAATTATTCTCATTAACACTTAAATAATTTTTACTCTGTTATTTAATAGGTAGCCCAGGAAGAGTACATATTTTTTATTTGTTTATTATTTATTTACAGATATAATTTGACTACTGCATTATTTCAATCACGTATCGTCTATCTATCATTGTTATCACGCCATTTTTCTTTATCTTGATTATTTTTGCACATATGCTGTCACATTTCACTACAATGTTGTGTTCAGTGTTGTGTGACTTTCTGTGTTAATCCATTATATATATGTGGCTTATTTTGCAACACTCATTACATTTTATGTGCTAGGCAATAATTTTTTTTCCAGTACTGTTGTTTAGCTGAGCATTTTATACTCAAGTGTTGTGATTTGGCCCTTAATGATCTTCATGGATCATTTTTTTTTTCAACTGAACCTGAGTTTGGTGGCTAAAATTAACATTTGTATTATTTGTAGTTTAAAGAACTAAAGTTGGTTCTCTGGTGCTGTGTGGCTGTTATTATTGTTGGGTATTCAAGAATCTTTTTTTTTATTTTTATGTTTAGAAAACATTGCCCACTACTATTTAAACTGTCATTTGTTCATGGTAAGCAGGTGGCACCTTGTAACTTTAAAATGTATTAATAGTTATAATCATTACTGTCTTTGAACTGTCTTTGAACCACTTCACTAATAACTAAACCAGTGATTAAATGTTTTTTAATCTTTTAAGAAATGTAAGATTGAATGCGAGAAGATGATAAATAACTCCGAAAAAAAATTGTCCCCCCTCACTTTTGAGATGATTGTTACGCCCCTGGTGATTAGGCAGACCAAAAGTGTACACATTTGCTTCAATCAGCTTGTTTACACCTGGTGTTCAGTCTGAAATCTAGACCAACCATAGTTAAAGACTTGCAGGTCGTTTTTACTAAGAATGTTTTAAAAATAGGATTTTTCTTTTCTATTTCTGGGGTTCAACTTGTTTTTTGTGTGTTCAAATAATGCTTTAGATGAATATTGCTTTGTCCTTAGTGTTGTTTTACGTTGATTAGTTGGTTTAACATGAGATATTGTCACGTTGTAGGTGTGGATGATGGCAGACCATGTGTGGCAGAGCTGACCAGGAGGTAAAAAATGCAGGCTTCAGTAAAAGGAAATTGGTTTTAATGGACTGGGAACGACAGGAACCAAACACAAGGACTATAAGCAACAATGATCTGACCAAAGACAGGAACAAAACAGGTGGTATAAATACAGAAGGCTAATTAGGGAAACATGGGCAGGTTAACGAGGGACAGGTGAGAACAATACGGACTAATCAGGGCAGGAGAGAAACACAGTCAGGAGGGCAGGGGCAGAACGTGACAGATATGTTTCATAAGATGTTACATGAACATGTGTTCTTTAATTTAAATCAAAAGAAACCTTAGTGAAGTGTTTTGGACTGACAAATATCTTTGTTTGGTTGTTTTGGGGTAATTAAATTTTTTTCATCAACGCATACGTGCCAGTTAGCATAGGTTGATGTGACAAGACAGGTGCCATCAATAAACTAAATGGGGAAAGAACAAGCAGAGGGGAAGATAAACCGTAACCTATAAACCAAGAAACTAAGGGCAAGGATAAACCATTAATGACTAGAGAGGTGAGGAGGACTAAACAAATAGGAACTACAAGGGAGTGACAAGGGAGAAACATGAGGGAAGCCTAGAGGGAGCTGGGGAACACAAGAAGACACATGAGGAGAACCTGAGTGGGCTAGGGAAGTAGAAGGACACACAGAGCACAAGGGAACTCATGAGGGGAACGCAGAGGAAGAACAGGAGGGGGCTGGGGACCAAGGGGACACAGAACATGACAATTACTTCCACGGAGTGACCCCTTATAAACAACCTAAAACTCCCTGATGCCGCCTCAGTGGCAACATTTTCTAAATGAGGTTCAAACTTGAAAGTTCCCTTAACAACCCGTTCTGTTGGTCATTTCAACCCTCAGACATATTTTAATAACTATGAAAAACCAGAAGATTTTATATATTTAATTATGAATCTTTCTAAAACCTACCTGATGTTTTTCTTATACTGAGCAGAAAGTCTTGCTAATGACTGAAGTTTTTTTATTTGCTTTTCAGCCAGACACAAAAGAATATCCTGAATGACGTTCTAGCATGTTTAGTGATGTTTTAGTTAATCATCCGTTTCACACTATCTGAGGGAAATCTGTAGCAGGAGACATGATAGAGGCATCGCCAGCAGCCTGTTGCTGTTCTTATGTAATCCTTGTGTTAATCAGGACTTTTTACTGAAACAATATCAACGCACATGTCCACTAATTAGCTTCACTTTCTTCCAGTCATCTACCCGTTGAGAGGACTCAGTGTAACGAGTGAATAGATGGCATTGTGTGTGTGTGTGTGTGTGCGTGCGTGCGTGCATGTGTGTGTGTGTGTGTGTGTGTGTGTGTGTGTGTGTGTGTGTGTGTGTGTGTGTGTGTGGTGTGTCTAAGGCTGATACTGAGGGTAATACTGACATTGTGATTTGGGGTCTCACCTTATCTCCTCAGTCTGTGCTCCTGTCTCCATGTGCTGGCTGATGCTCCCATCCCTTACTGTGAGCTGGACATTTCTGAGTGAATGAAGGATGGAATACTGTCCTCAACATTTTGTTGGGACCTACAGTCCTGACCTGAGCTTTTACCAGCTATGAGACATTCCAGTGTTTTCAGTGTCTCAACGTCAGAGTTGTGTTGGAGGGCATCTTGACAGGAGTTCCTGAAGGACGAAGCAGCTTTTTTTTTTTACACAAGCTCAGTTTAAAATGCTGCCCACACCTTGTCAGCATAATCTGGGCCACAGAGTTCTCCTTAATCTCACATTACCATATCTGCTATTCTGAGTCACACAACACTTGGAAATGGAAGCAGAGTTCAGATTGACACAAATTGACAGCCCATTTGCAACGTAAAAGAGACCACACACCACCCAGCCAATCATTTTACTCTGCTTGTCCCAGGTCGAGTCGAGGGATCAGCAGCCTACAAGGTTTCCGCGTAGTCTTGAAAAGTATTAAAAGGTGATAAATCAATTTTGGAAAAATTAAGACCCTTAAAAAGTATTAAAAAGTCTTATCACAGCTTTATAAAGTCTTAAATTTAGAGATTTTTTCCTGATATAGATAGCCAACAGTTTGTTTTATTTTTATTTTTTAACGAACCGAGGGAGCATAAAAAGATTAAAAAAATAAAAAATACTACGCTGTTGTGGGTGTGTTAGTAATTTTTCTCTCAGAGCACCAGGGTGGACGGGGTGGAAGCTCAAAAGTGCAAAGAACGCTCTGGTGTTCCGGTGCATATTATGAACGCACCTAAATGTTTAGATGGAAGAGAATGTTGGTGAACGTGAACGCACAACGAAAATGGGAAAGTGCAAGTTTGAAGCGTCCTGGCTGGATATCCCAGATTTCAAAGAATGGCTGCAGCCAGTCGAGGGAAACGTGAGGGAGGCATACTGTACGATATGCAAGAAGAAAATAAGTATCGTGTCAATGGGCATAAACTCCTTAAAGTCGCACATGTGTTGTGCTAGCCACAAAGCTGCTGCTAGCCACCGAGAGCAGCAGCTATCCATCGCTAGCTTCTGTGGAAATCGGGTTGAACCACCACAACACAGTCCCAACGTCGCTCCACCATCGATAGTCGCACCTAAGGCCACAGCTACGAGCCGGGCTGTCTCTGCTTCCTCATCTTCTGCAGCCAATATCAGAGTGGCTCTGGGCAGCACAGCGACGCTGCATGCTGAGGTGTTATGGTGTCTCCACACAGCGGAAAAACACCATTCTCTGAACTCAAATGAAAACTTGGCTGAAGTTTTCAAGGCTATGTTTCCAGATTCGGACATAGCGAAGTCGTTCACTTGTGGCAAGGACAAAACTGGATACGTCATGCGATTCGGGTTAGCACCACACTTCAAGCAGGAGCTCGTCGACACCATCAGCAAGGCTGGCCAGTTTGTGTTAATGTTTGACGAGTCGCTCAATCAGTCAACAAAAACCAAACAGCTGGATGTCCACATTCGATTCTGGGACTGTGTCCAATCCAGGTACCTCCTGTTGTGGAAAGTCAGCACAAATATTCAGTGAAAACTTTAAATAGCTGTTTAAACCTTCATTATTTTACAGTGGGCCTGTCTATATTTATAAAATCAGTTGATGGTTTAAAGTAACTGTAGCTAAAGTTACTCAGAGTCACAGTAGAAGGTCCAGCCTGAGTTGAGCTGTGGTAACTGGAGAGGAACATAGAAACAGCATTAAACCTTTTGCTGTTTGCTTGTTCAAGTTTACTTCAAATAGAATATGTAAGACATCAATTATATAATAAGTGTATGGATATTTAACAGTCATGTTAGAGATAAAAGACAGAAAATATAAAAAAAATACATTTTTACTTTATCTGGTTACATTGAAGCTTCACGTCCCACAGTGAGTAGTCTCTGTCCCACATTTGGTGAGTTGGGATCTGGTCATCCTACTTAAAGGGGCTTTATGGAAGTTTGACAGCCAAAACATGTATAGAAATAATAAATTTCTTCTTAATACATTCTCCTGCAATGCCCTGGTCCTGTAGAATGAGCCCTAGCATTTTTATTGTGATTGCCTATTTTTCTGAAAAATTGCAGAAAAAGAGAGCTGCTCGCGTTCACGCTCAGGCATAGCCCTCCGAATCGTTCTTTGAACGTTGTTTCAGCTGTGATCAAGGATATAAAAGTTACAGATACAGAAGACACCACTGGCAATTTAGCTTGCCTAGTAAAGTGTTTCCTATTTCTCCAACCTGGTGTCCCAGTGCAAAGGGAACCCCAAGGTGCTGTTTAACACCATCAGCTGTATCGTCTCTCCTGCCTCTCCTACAGCCTCCATCCACTCTGTTACAGACTGTGAGAACTTTCTGTCTCTCTTTGTGGACAAAGTCAGTAAGGTTAGATCTAGCATCTCTCCTTCAGCCTTATCGCTGCCTCTCCCGACTCCAACCAGGCCCATCATCCTAGATAGCTTTGCTCCTGTTTCTTTGCCTGAGTTAACCAAACTAGTTAACTCTATGAAGACCTCTGCATGCCCCCTCGACATCTTACCCTCATCTTTGTTTAAAAGTGCTTTTCAGTCCATCGGTCCGAGCGTGCTCTCTATAATGAATGCTTCTCTGGTTTCTGGTCAGGTCCCTGCTTACTTTAAGAACGCTGTAATCCACCCGCTTCTCAAAAAATCGAGTCTTGACGCCTCTCTCAATAGCATCTCCAAGATCTTGGAAAAGGTTGTGGCTAAACAACTCACAGCTGCTCTTGATGAACGTAACATCTATGATAGCTTCCAGTCAGGTTTTCGTAGAGCTCATTCTACTGAACCAGCTCTTCTTAGGGTCTCTAATAACCTTCTGACTCACAGTGATGCAGGGGACTGTTCTGTTCTGGTCCTGTTGGACCTGACAGCAGCCTTTGACACTGTTGACCATCACCTGCTACTGGAGAGGCTGAGAGACTGGGTAGGCCTATCAGGAACTGCTCTGGAGTGGTTCTCTTATCTCTCTGAGCGCTCCTTTTCTGTGGACGTCTCCAAGTTTAGGTCCTCCACCACCTCTCTTACCCATGGTGTCCCACAAGGTTCTGAGCTGGGGCCTCTGCTCTTCCTCCTCTATCTGCTTCCTCTTCAGCACATCCTGAGCTCCTTCAAAGGAATCTCCTACCATCTTTATGCAGATGACATCCAACTGTACATCTCCTTTAAGCCCCATGAGATGTCTAAGCTGCAGCTGTTACACACCTGCTTAGACTCTATCAAAACCTGGATGGGTGGGAGTTTTCTACAGCTGAATGAAGATAAGACTGTGATCCTCATCTGTGCCCCAGACAAGCTGGTTCCCAAAGTCAGAGACTCTCTTGGTCAATCAAATCAATCAATCAAAGCTTTATTTATAAAGTGCCTTCCGCAACCCTGGCAGGAAGCCCAAGGCGCTGAACACTGTATAGTACAAAGTTAAATAAAGTGAATAAATCAGAAAATAAAAGCAATTCAAATTACAGATTACAAATTACAAAAAAGGTGAAACATTCCAGTAGAAGACAAATGTGTAAAACAAGGGAAAAACTGAACCAATGAAAACTGTGAGATAAAATCAACATAAATGACGACCTAACTCAAATACATTCAGGAAACGCCAAGCGGAGGAGGTGTGTTTTTAGGCGGCTCTTGAAGACTGGCAGAGATGGGGACAGCCTAACTGAGGGTGGAAACTGGTTCCAGAGTGACGGTGCTAGGACTGAGAAAGCCCGGTCCCCGCGAGTACGACACCTAGAACGAGGGACAACGAGCAGGCCTTGGTCAGAGGAGCGCAGAGCGCGTGATGGGGAATGTCTGTTCAGGAGCGTGACCAGATAGGGGGGAGCACCACCCTGGAAGAAATTAAAAACAAAGACGAGGAGTCTGAAGTGTGAACGATAGCAAACCGGAAGCCAGTGCAGGGAGGCCAGAACCGGACTGATGTGGTCCCATTTCCTGGTCCCAGTCAGGAACCTGGCTGCGCTGTTCTGCACAACCTGTAGGCGACGCAGTGATGACTGACACAACCCTGCATAGAGAGAGCTGCAGTAATCAAGCCTAGAAATCACAAAGGCATGCAGTACCCGCTCCAGGTGGGCTCTTGACAGCATGGGCTTGATTTTTGCAAGGCGTCTCAGGTGAAAGAAACTGGACCGGATCACAGAGTTTATGTGAGCATCAAATTTAAGTCCAGCATCAATTTTCACCCCCAAACTGGTCACAACTGGTTTTGAGTATGGAGGAAGAGGCCCAAGATTAACATAACGATCCACATTCCTGCTGTTGGGGTGAAAAAAAAGAGCTCTGTCTTTCCCTCATTCAGATGCAGAACGTTGGCCATTAGCCAAGACTTCACCTCATTAAGACAGGACACAAAGGACTGGATAGAGTGACCTTTCTCCTGACACAATGGAGAGTAAATCTGGCAATCGTCAGCATAGAGATGGAATGATAGGCCATGTTTACGAAAGATTGACCCCCAGAGGTAGCAGATAAATGGCAAACAAAAGAGGACCAAGGATCAACCCTTGCGGGACCACCCAGCGGAGGCCCTCCCAAGAAGAAAAAACATCACCCAGTTTAACGCAGAATGTCCTGTTGTGGAGATACGATCTAAACCAATCCAGAGCTGACCCTTTGATCCCAACCCATCGTTTCAAGCGATGGTCAGCTTGCTTGTCACAACAAACCTTCTTTCAGGAATCTTGGCGTGACCTTTGACCCAGCTCTCACCCAGGATTCTCTTGTCAGTTCTCTTGTTCGCTCTTCCTTCTTCCATCTCAGGAACATTGCTAAGCTGAGTCCCATTGTGTCTCGCTCTGAACTTGAGACAGTTCTCCACACCTTCATCTCCTCATGCTTAGACTACTGTAACTCTCTTTTCACGTGTCTGAGCAGAACCTCACTGAACCGTCTACAGGTGGTTCAGAATGCCTGTGCTCGGCTTCTGACCAAGTCCTTCAAACACACCCACATCACCCCGCTTCTCCTCCAGCATCACTGGCTGCCAGTCAACTTCATGGTTCATTTCAAGATCCTGGTTCTGGTCTATAGGGCCTTACATGGACAAGCACCATCTTACATTGGTGATCTTCTTAGTCCCTGCACCCCCAGCAGGTCCCTGAGGTCCAGTGATCAAAGCCTACTGGTTGTGCAGCACCAGACTAAAAATCAAAGGTGACAGATCATTTGCTGCTGTGGCCCCCAGACTCTGGACCTCTCTCCCCCTGAGCCTGAGATCAGTGGACTCAGTGGTCTCCTTTAAAAAGCAGCTGAAGACTCCCTTGTTCAAGCTGGCTTTTGGATGACCTTCTTCCCCACTCTCTCTTTATTCAGCTCTCCCCATCTATTCCACCTTCCTCAGGATCCACTGATTTCCCTCTTTCCTATTCACACTCTCTCTTTCTTAACATTTTTTTAATCACAATTGTCTCTTTTTGCTCATTTTAATACATTTTTAAACCTTTTCTAAATGCTTTTTTATATTTTTACATTTTTTTGTTTTTGTGAAGCGCTTCATGATTTTTATCCTGAGATGCACTATAGAAATGATATTTTCTTCTTCTTCTAAGTCTTCTCCCCTTCTGGCTGGCTCATGGGTCCCCGATCAAAAAAACAAAAAAGAATGTTAGTGATCTGGGCTATAAAAGTTATTTTCTTGTCTTTCTGGGCTTTGCCTTACACCCTGAGTCACATCTGCCAGGCTTTTCTAATCCTAGATTTTCACCGTCTGTCAGTTTTTCTATCAGAAGCTAATGCAGGAGATAGCGGTAGGAGGCTATGTTTATGTTCAGCCTGCATGAAACACTCAGTGACACGTTAGAATCAGAAATAATCATTACATATATTTTTTTCAGTGAGGTTGACCTATATATTGACCTACAACAGATTTGTTAGATTTCCAAAATGTGTCTCCCCCCCAATATTAAACTCGTTCCTACGCCCTTGCTGTTGCAACATCTTTTTCTGGACCTTCTGATCCTGTTTTCCATGGATACATTTCACTTTTAAAGTGTCTGCTGCCACAGAGGTTTCATTTAGACTTTGGAATGCTGCTTCACCAAAACTGTAACAAACAAAAGGATCAGGAAATTGTCTCAATTATGAGCAAATATTACAAAAATGCCCCGAACATTAGCCTCCATCTTCTCAAAACAACAACAACAAATACCTTGTTGAAGGAAAACAGAATGTAGAAAAGAAGTCCAACTAATTAGAAGGTTTTTAGGAGAAACTGACTGAGTTGTGATTTATTGGTCTTAGACTGCAGACCTGGTAACCTGGCTCATTCAGCAGGTCACCACCTCAGTTAAAACACTTATTCAAACATGCAGTGTTAAGGAACGCTCTTTATTTATCCACCATCTTTTTTAACAGGATCTGTAAACACCAGAGTCAACAAAGTTTATAAGCATCATTAATAAATCCAGTCCGGGGTGGGGGTTGTGACAGACTAGCTGCAGGCTGACAGAAGCAGCAGAACTCAGTGAACACAACACTTTTTGGAAGCCACTCTCATTCAGCTGGTTCTTCCGGTTCTGTGAATCCTGAGATAAGCGTGACCGTGACACAGAAGTGGGATTTAGGAAATTATACCTCCTCCTTTACTCCTCAGACCACCAGGACCGTAAAATGGTTAGTGCTGATGAGATAATAGTTGCAAATGTTTTTTACTGATTACAACAACACTGCACAGGACGGGACTCGGGCAGAATGGCTGATGAGCCTCATCACTGCTATTCAGGCTTTGATAGTTTCCTAGTCTGAATGCAGTAATGCACCTTTAATGTTTAATCATCATTGAACTTATGAAAGTGATCAAAGGTTTGGTTTATTTCCATATTTTTATTGATCCTTATCATAAATGCTTGTGTTGTAAGGCTGGAGGACCACATTCTCTGCTCCAGATATTGGTCAGACATCCGGAGTTTCCTTGGTTGCAGTATTTCACATAGCAATGTCTAACCATTAGACATTAATTTTCTTATCTCAGAAAGATCCCCCCCCCCCCCCCCCACCATGCATTCTAGTGCCAGAGTGACCCCCACTTCACAGCGGGTGCGGTTTGCTTTCGTCGATCCCTCGTGACTTGACTGTAAGACGTCGATAGCCAACCTGTAAATGACAGGCGCAGAGGGAGTGTGTTCAGCAGTTCGACCGGATCTTAAAAAGGTCACACACATTCAGACTCAAACCTTCAGCAAGTCCGCAGAAATACGACCCGCTTTGCCACAAGCTCACCACAACAAGGCAAAAACACCTGCAGATTTCATCATAGGTCCGCTTCACCTGAGAGACGGAAAGGAAAATCACACACCACACTGTGCAGGTTTTAAATAACAGAGTTGTATAATGCTGCAGAAAACTAGTCAATAGGGCTGCAGCTATCGAATATTTTTGTAATCGAGTACTCTATCGAATCTTTTTTTCGATTAATCGAGTACTCTAATAAATTACCCTTTTGTGTTTGTATACCATTATATAAAATAGCATGTTATAAAATATGAAAGACCTCTCAAAATGAGCAAGCAATTGCCAGTTATTCTTCAAGTTTTATTCAAACTTAAGTTTGCAAAACTTCAGCACTTCAACTTTACTTCACAGTAAACAAATGCCTGTGCAAAAAATAAGTATACAACCTGAGCCGATTTTCCCCTCGTGTGACAATCTACTAGCCTGCAAGCCAGACAGAAACTAGGAGGATAACTGTTGAAGTAGCGCTGCGAGCGGCTGCGGCCCAAACAGAACCAGAACCGCTCACGGCGCAAACAGCTCGCCGGCTGTTTCCTTATTAACACACGTTAGTTTTAATTTCTACACGTTTTTTTTCTCACACAATAACAAGGATTGTCGAGAAAGCATCTTTGCTGTGGTTTTGGCAAATTATACTGATCACAAAACATTTATTTACTTTCTTTTGTTTTCCTCCGCCACACTCAAATACCCGTGTCCTCCTGCAGAAACCCCGAGGGACAACAAATATCAATAACAACACAATAAAAAGTCCCAACATATTGTGTAAAAACTGCAATTTTTTAGCACATTTTAAGTCTGACGTGTTGCTACCAGACGTACGGTGTGAGCTGAAACTGAGTGCTACAAACAAAAATGTTGCACAGTGTCCGCAGAATATATAGAAAAACAGGCTAAAATGCATTATCTTGTGGAGGCTCCGAGTCCGCTTGCAGAAGTGACATTTACAGGTGCTGCAGCACGGAGGATGTGGTGTTGTGGTAGGCTAAATCCATTTTACAGTATTTACACTGGACTACGTTTTCCACCTTACGACGTGAAAAATGGTTCCACAACTTTGACTTTTTATGTCTTTTTCGCACTCCACCGGGGTTCAAATTGTCCGCCATGGCTTAAGAGAAAGTTAAGTTACATTCGCTACTCCCGTGTGCATTCAGTCCAGTGGGCATGTGCGTCACTTATTTCGGTCCGGGTGAAACATGACCCCGTGCGTTTGCAAAGCCATGAATTAATTAAATATGAATTAAACGAATCCTCGAGGCAGAGAATTTGACTCGAGGATTTTTTGTACTCGAATTATTCGAGGTACTCGAAGAATCGTTTCAGCCCTACTAGTCAATAACAAAAATTCTCCCTAAATCAGAAGGGAGCCTGCAGAAGAAAGTCTTCAGACAGCCTTCTCTGAGCGGAAACACATTCAGCACGGTTAGTGTAGTCCGAACGGGACCTCATCGTGTTTTTGTACGATGGTGGTGACATACGGGTGAAATGGCACTAAAGTCCAGGTGCATGGCCTGTCACTGGTCCCAACCGTTGTTTCTTGCTTGGACGTTCTCACACTAGAACATAGAGAAGTGGCTGGATGGAGGAAGGTGTTACAGACATCATAGAACTCACCTGATATCCTCCACATCACCTCCCCACTGTCACCCCTCATACATGAGTTTGAAAAGCAGGAAAAACAGAATTACCAGATTCCCATTCCACGCCGGATCACAGCAGTGGAGTCTAAAACCGCGGAGCGGGCTGGCACTGGACAAAAAGGCTGGATTTAATAAATATGTGGACTAAGCTCTCCTATTCAGGCCCTGCAGAATCCACTTCCTTATTTGGGTCATTTAGACTGATACAGCGTGCAGCTCAAATCTATAGCTCCATTTCCCCAAACTCTGTTTTTGGCCTTTTAAAGGACATAAAAAAGAGATGAGAGGGAAGCCAGCGTGTGGGAGTGCTGCCGCAGCAACAGAAAAATGAGAAGCCAAAAAGAAAGCTCGAGCAGCGTGAGACTGTAAATGTTTGTGTATTCTGGCAAAAACGGGTGACAGAGAAACGAGAGAGAAGAAATTAGAGCAGCAGACACCAAAGGACTGAAGGAGCTGCAGAGCGGGATCTGGAGACAACCCGAGTGTGTGTGGGCGCTCGTGCACGGGCCAGAAAATGGCAGCATTTTGACATTTTATTAGAGTCTGAATGAGGTCTGCACGAGACAATGCTCTCCTGCCTCCTCGTTTAGCCTGATCTTAATTGGCCATTAGATTGAAAAATAGCCAATACCTCCTCTCTGCTCCTCTGCTCCTCCTCTTCTTGTCAGCAGCTTCAGAGCTGATTAGACCTTTGATTTACTAATAAACACACAGAAACAGATTAGCTGCAGAGCCCCATCACCATCACACACTCCTAACTACGTTAGAAGAAGGAAAACAAGCTAACACGCTGAAAGGATTTTCATTTAAAGTTTGGAGACCTAAAATAACACCGATTTTGTAACTCTGCAGATCTTTTGACTGTTCTATATTTAGCTTTAAGTTTATAATTATCATCAAAGATGGAGGTTCTGTTTCTTAAACCCATCCCATCTCTGTGACCTGCTGGTTTTAGCCCTTATCTCCCCTAGCTGCAGGCCTCTCGGCGCTTCCTCTTTGTTTTCTGTTTGTTTGGTTTTTCTTCCAAACTCACACTGGGCTCCTCTGATAAATAAGACATTACCCTCAATGAGAGGAACTCAATCCGCGCTTGTGTTGGCTCGTAGTGGAAAGACAAAGATAATTACTCACTAAATAGGCAATCACTAAGGTGGCGCCCACACAATCACGCCAGCATGTGTATTTTGGGAGCTTCCACAAAGCTGCCGGCCAAAAGCCTAGGGAATAGAAACCCAAATAATAAAGAAGGAGAATGAAGGTCCCACCAGATCCTGGGGTCATGGGGTCAGTGTAGAAGCAGTAAAGGAGACCTCACACGCCCCGTTCCATCCAGAACATAAAGTTGGTAAAGGCAGATGATGAAGCTCAGCATCAGCTAATAACAACAACAAATGGTAAATGGCCTGTATTTGAAATAGTAGAGTCCTGGAACCCCCCAAGGTGCTTTACAACACAATCATTCACCCATTCACAAACATAATATTAATGATAACAATAATGATAATAATAATAATCATCATAACAATAATAATAGTAGAATACTGCAACTGTGTGTGTGTGTGTGTGTGTGTGTGTGTGTGTGTGTGTGTGTGTGTGTGTGTGTGTGTGTGTGTGTGTGTGTGTGTGTGTGTGTGTGTGTGTGTGTGTGTGTGTGTGTGCTTCTTTTTATATGTTTAAGTGGCCAAATTTGAACATTTACATGTTGTGGGGACATTTTGCCTGTTCACACAACGCCAAGCACCCTAAAACTTGGTTTAAATTAACTTTTGGTTTAGATTAGTTTAGGTTAGGGTAAGGAAAAAAAACATTGGTTATGGTTAGATTTAGGGTATGGGTTAGGCATAGTGGAGTCACTAAATTTAACTGAAGTCCATGGAGGGCCACACAAGCATGTAAATACAAGTGTGTGTGAGTGTATGTGAGTGTATGGGCGTGTGTATGTGTGCGTGTGTGAAGTGATGTAAAGTTTGCATTCTGCAACGTAAAGTACAGCACAGAGGAAATGTGTCGGCACCTTGGATTTCGTACAACAATCTCCGGGTATTGTGAGGTGAGTTTTTAAGTTTCAGGTGCTCTTCTGAATCGTTGCTGAAGCATGTTGGTGTCGATTCTCAGTGACTTGATGCAACCTGGTAGGTTCCTTATACAGGAAACTTTTATCTGATTGGCTTAATGAACTGACCTGCATTGCAAAGTTTACTATGTAAAGGTTCCTGGAAAACCACCTTAACGGGCCAGGAACCTTGAGGGAAGAGAGACCAACTGGAATGAGTAGTCATCCAGCATGACCTCGAGGGTCCTATTAGAAAATAAGACAAGAAACCAGTCAAGGGCCAAACCTGAGATGCCAGCCCATGTGTGTAGTCTGGAGATCAGGAGGTTATGGTTGATCATATCAAAGACTCCTGATAGATCAAGAAGCAGCACAACTATGGAACCCTGAATCCAAAGCCAGAAAGATGTCATCAAACACTTGAACATGAGTAGTTTGAACACTATGCTGTTGTCTAAACCAAGACTGGAAAATGTCCATTACTGGATGGCCATTTAGATGCAACATGCACGGCTTTTTCAAGAACCTTTGATAAAAATGGTCATTTGAAAATTGGCCAAAGATGAGAGAAAATGGTGGAATTAGGGCCTCATTCATCAACCTTGTTTACGCACAAAACGGGGTCGGAAAACTGCGTAAGCAACTTTCCATGCAAACTTTGGGATTTATGAAAGGAAACTTAGCGAAAAAATGTGCGCAACTTTAAGTTGACTAAGGACCTGGATTACGCACATTTTGGACATGGAGAGCACCTGCAGTGCTGCTGCTGAGAAGGATAAAATTATTAAATCCTGCAGCATTATCACTTGTACTGCTTCGTTTTCACACAGAACAAGACCCCCCACATGCACACACACGCGTGCGTACATACATGCCGCACACTCACACACACACACAGCCTGAAGCGCATAATACGGAATGCAGAATATCAGCAGGGGGACAGATTGAGACAGAATGTCATGCGTCTGTGACGGTGTGTGTCCTGTCACAGTGACCCGACTGATGATGTGCCCTGGCTACATGTACAGTGGAGATCTCTGTTTGGCTGACTGGTTAGCATGCAAGACTTTCACCCAGGAGTCTGGAGATTGAATCCCAATTGGACCATTTTTAAATATCCACCACAGATCTCTTTGAAGAATTCACAACATTTACGGCTTCAGCAACGCTGTGCCACTCCGTGGATTTTCATTTTTTGTTTTGCAAAATCACTTCCTTTCATTTCTCCACCTCACCCACAAGTACCTCAATTTCTGCTTCTGTGAAATTGCACCTCCTTGATCTGCCTTGATCTACGGTCGCCATGTCATTGGCGGAGTGCTACAACAACCGGCTTATGTATATGCATGAGGTCCACAAGGCACTTTGCATTCACTATTTATGGCAGTAAGTGGGCGTGGTGAGGGCGGGATGTGACTAAAAAGCAGCTGAGAAACATTCTCGTTAGTCTCCGATTTATGAAGTGGAGATTGCGCGCAGCTGTGCGTACTCCATGTTTGATAGGTCACAAACCTGCTTGGCGTAAGTAAATTTTTTTTTGCTGAGCTTAAGTGCAGTTTTAGTACAGATTCTACTCAATGTTTGATAAATGAGACCCCAAGTGTTTTTCTAAATCGGCTGAACAACGGTGTGTTTGAAGGCACGAAGAACTTCAGCCAAGGTCCAACTACCATTAATAATGTCCAACACGTTGTGGGCAACCAAAGGAAGCACATCTTTCAGGAGGCGAGGTGGAACACATCATTTGAAGAGCCAGAAGGTTTCGTGGTAGAGATAGTTTTTTTTCCAGACACGAGAGAAAGATGAGTTTAACCCTCTCAGGCTCAAAATAAGTTTTGATAAAAAGGACGAACAATTAAGTCCTTCAGGGGTACTTCTGAGTTAAAAAATGCTCATGAAACGCGTATGTGGAGTAACCAGGTAGGTCGGTTTTAACGTTGCAACTCTGCAACGCCTGCCTCCAGAGGGTTAAAACTTTTTAATAGTGAATAAGTGGGAATGACAGGAACAGAAGCACGGAAAGGAGGAGAAATTTGAGCTCTAATCTTACCAATCTAAGAAAAACTAAAGGATTTGGTTACAGAGGCCAGTAGAGACAGAGAAAAATACTGTTGCACAGTGCTTAATTTGAGCTTGCCGGAAGAAGATTCGGGAAATATTTTATTTTAAAAGGACCATTCCGGCAACTGTCTTCTAGCATCCGGCAATTCACACAACAAACTTGTGCGATGCGCAGGATTCGAATTACAGGTGAGCTAAAGTGAGCTCCTGGAAGCCCTCAATACACCCAGGGGAAGCCCGACAAAGACCCTGGTTCTACTATATTACATTATCTATGAGGACTCTCCGGGGATTACTTTGAGCTGAGAGACGCAGAGCTCTGACCGTTGACACGCTCCTGACAGATGCAACCTGAGCACGACCACAGTAACATTCTCAAAGTGTCGCCACCTCCAAAACAAATTTAACACGCAATTGTTTATGTCGGCTCATATCCTTTTATGTTTTCTGTCTTTTGTTTGTGCTTGATGCGTTTTGCTGCTGCGGAGCGGAGTGCATCACCTGTTTTGTCCTCCGGTGACGTCACAGCACCGATGTGGTCTGCGTGCAGCGCGCACTCCGCTATTTTTGCGGTCGGTAGATCTTTTTGAACAGCATGTGTAAATGTGTATTAAAACCTCAGATGAAAAAGGTTTTTGGATTTTGACAGCTGGAATTGTAAGAAAATCTGATGTTTGTGACCGGCGCGGGAAAAACAGAAACTAACTTCCGGTCTAAGCCCTGGGCAGCTGGTGACGTTTCACATGGAGCTCTGCTGAAACAGCTCTAGTAAACAACGCCTGAGTCCGGTGTTTCTGCATTAGCTTTATAGCAGAGAACAATGTGTCTTCAATCAGATGTAGCTTCTGAAGCCTCTACTAGTCGGTCAGATTTGTTTTTTCTCTGGGATACGGCGACGAGAACGGATATTGGATTACCGGAGACATTCAACCGAACTCCGACCCCGCCAGCTGGATATCACTACCAGAGGTGCAGACAAGTTTTAGACAGTTTGACTCAGAAGACCAGCAACCCGATTTGGACATAGAGGAGGATTCTGTTCATCTTCAGAACCAAAACTGGTACAGTTTGTTTACTTTTCTTAAATATTTCATTTCTTTACTCCACTGGGAGCTCTAAGCTCACAAGTTTTCAGCTGGTCTTAGCTCCATCATGTGTCGCAATATAGTTCAGTAATCTACAATTTTACTGCTGTGTGTATTTACTGATATAACCCTGGAAAATATTTAACCGACAATTTACCAGAATAAATCTTCTATTTCGTGTAGTCTTAGCCCTTAAGCTAGCTGCTATTAGAAGGATGATCTCAGCATCAGCCAATCATGAAGAGCTTAAATGTACGCCCACCAATGGTGGGCACCCCTTGTGGGTATATAAGTGGAGCGACTCCACTGTTCACCTCCGTTATCTTTTCAAGCCAAGCTTAAGAGCTTTCTTTAAAGAGCAAATGATCTAAAACCAACATTTAACTCACCAGCCATGTCCAGCGACGTCAGGACCTGCCCGGACTGCCAGATGGGCTCCATCTCCAGCGACGATCTGCACGCCAAGTGTGAGGTCTGTCTCGGGGCTCATCATGCTGGCCTGGCCTTGACCCCCCAGGCCTCGTGCCCGTTTTGTGCCGCTCTGCCCGTGGCTGAAAAGATCCGCCGGGTCGAGTACTTCACCCCCGCCGCAGACGAGGAAATTCCGGTGGCTAACACGTACTCGCTGGACAAGGCCTTACAGTTCTTCAACATCGTTCAGGAGCCGGCTGGCTCCTACTGACTGGACGATGTCATCGACAGTGAGGAGTACGGCGAGGCTGGCTGCCATAGCCCTTCTTCCCTCCTGGACAACACAGAGGTCGACGAGCCTCCCTCAGTGGGCTCCTCTGCTCTAATGCCTTCTCGCTCCTCCCTGCCAGCAGTAAGAGCACTGCTCCAGGAGCTACCTGCCATCATCTCCGCGGCTGCGGTTCGCAAGGGGCTAGCCATGCTAGAACCGTCTCCGCCTGAAGCAGATGATTTAGCAGGAATTTTCAGGGCAACTCAAACGCGCTGTCCAGATCCCTTCTGGCCGCGCTTCCCGGCTGCCATGAGCTGCTGGTCCGCCGCCTTCTCCAAGCCTGCTAAGCTCAAAGCGCCAATTTCCACATATGCTCCCATTACCAAGGTTGAGTGCTTCTCCGACCAGGGCTGGCCATCCGTTCCTCCACTGGAGCCGGACTTGGCCTCGCTGTTTGGCACCAAAAACCACCTCACTGGCCCGCGAGCAGTTCCCGCTTCTAAGCATGACCAGCTGCTGACGCGAATCTGGGGTTACAATACGTAACCAACGTTCCTGATGCTGGAGTAACTCCTTAGCTCAACTCGTTGCTTGCACTAATCCAGGATGTCATGGAGGTTCTAATGTTGAAATATAGAGATCATCTGTTAGATTATATCTCTGTGTGTGTGTGTGTGTGTGTGTGTGTGTGTGTGTGTGTGTCATAGCTTTCCCAAAGGACTTATTCTTTCCTTATTGGAGCGAACATGGTTAGCAGTTTTGCTGCAGTCATGCTAACGGGACTCATCTGGAGTCCAGAAGTAGTGGTGCGGTTCTAGATGGATTTATAGATGTAAGTTATTATTTTGGATCAGACCTGTTATTTAAAAATGTGTGTAGGACACGGACACATGGCTCAGACCTTTTGCTGCAGCTGTAAACACAATTTTACGTAATAATTAGGAGCATGAAAGTAAACAAATAACAGTGATTCACAATACTAGCATAGCAGCTAGCTTGTTTTACGTGCTGGAGTGACGTATAAGAAACACAGTTCTTCACTGTCTGGAGGAGAGGATTTGGATTTTCTGTAATGATTTATGACAAAAGTCCTTAACAAAATTTAAAAAAAACTTAACCCAGTACATGTTTATATAGATGGTAAAGTGTAGTTATTTTGCATTTCTACAATTTTAATGCCGAGCCAATACCTTTAACGCTTCACCACTGAAATCAGTTTGTTCATTCCAATCCTCCTAAATAATCCTCCAATCATCCAACTGAAATCCTTAAGGGTCCCGTAACATCCATCCTGTCAGAATAGGCCTTGGGAGCCCAGGTGTTACTAGAACTAATGGTGTCTCCTCACCAGCGTGAGCCTCCAAACTGTGAAGGTTGGTCTCCAAACATGAACTTTAAATTCATGCATTTATCTCCTCTTGTAACACTTTAACATGTTTTAAAAGGCTTATATCATGATATGTTACACCTCCCAGACCAAAGATAGGTCCAATATAAGATAAAATATGATCATAAACACTGCAGAGACGTCATTATTTATGAAATATAAGTTATTTTCCTGAGCCATTACTTCAGCCAAGAAATAAGATGCATGGATTTGATGATACCATGCTGTCTCATGCAGTCCTAAATGTGTAACACACACACACACACACACACACACAAACGCACGCATGCACACACACACACAGAGACACGCACACACACACACACACACACTGCAGCATGTTAGAATCATTTGAATGACTAATTTAACTACATTGAACTGCTTTTGTAATAATTTAATCTCTTATTCTGGAGTAAAATAAAGAAACAAGCTAAATCATCACATATCTGTGGCATCAGGAAGCATCTTCTGAGTTCAAACACAGGGATGGAGCACAATGTTTACAGTTGAACAGTATCAGGATGTTTTAACTCACAGAGGCCTGCAGGCCTTCTGTTTTATGAGCATAGCGCTGATAATCCGCTTGTTATGAGCGCTAAATGTTATTTTGCCGCATCCGTGTGGAGCGGTAGGGAAACACATTTCAAACACGGAACCGAGTCCGGCTACCAAACCAAGCAGAATTCTGATGACGTCACACCGGTGCGCGAAGGTGCAGGTTCCAAACAACAGGAGAGAAGGGAGAGAGGAGGTAAACAGCGAGTGGTAAATGTAATTCGTTTACTTTCCACCTCTGGGTAAGACCTATGGTTAGCTGATTAATTTCATGTATTCATTAATTCATGTATTTGCTTATAGAGCGCCTTCCTGCTACCAGTCATGACAGCCCAAAGCGCAGAACACCTCAGTATAAAAACAACAAACATTAAAATAATAAGTGATACATCATAAAAAAAATAATACACATGAGCTCATGTTGGGTACAAGAACAATAAAATCTTAATTTAGTTAAACACTGTAAGCAATCAAGGACTAAAAACCAGGCACATCAGTTAACAGACAATCAGATCAGAGGCCTAACGGTGTGCTGTGAGTCTGTGGTGCATTTTCAGTGAAGTTGTGAGACTATTTTCCATTGGAAGGCCATTCCACAATTTTGGGGCAAAAGCAGTAAAAGCTCGATCTCCATGACTCCATGGCTTCAAGCTTGGTTTATGCTTGACGCAATCACTTTCCGCGCGGTGATGCGGCTCGCGGATGGAACGCGCTTCACATCTCGCAGTGTTTATGGTTCGTGCGGCTCGTCTCTGCGGTGAGCCAATATTCTCCCAAACTGAACGGGGCAGCATGGAGCTCTACGGCAAGCATCCAACACTACACCATAGTAGAAGTAGAAATTACTGTTTACAACATGGCATTTCAGCATTTTTAACAGCGTTCTCGTCTTTTCCGACAGTGCGAGCTATTTCTCTCCAAGAATTATTAACAACATGTTGATCACGGTGATCTCTGAGAGCTGAAGCATACAATTGTCTGTATTTAGGAACCTCTGCCGTACTAGTTCTTGCCGGTCCGCCATGTTTTTCCACGTCCGTCCGATCGCGTGGTTAGAAATTTTCCGAGGTGCGCGTTGCGGAAATTCTGGGCCGTGCGGAGGCGCGGTGGAGGGGCGTGGTTGTTAAAATGACGCAACTTTTCCGCGCGGACCTCGCGGACGCGTCAAGCATAAACCAACCTTTACGCCTGGTTCGTAGAACAACCAGTAGGCTGTGGGCCGCCAAGCGCAGTGACCTTCAGGGGGCATGTTTCTGCAGTAGTGATGTAGATGAGGAGACGCAGTCCCTGCTGGTGACTGTAAATACAAGAAGCTTGACCTCAACGCAGTGTTTCACCGTAAGCCACCGCAGCGCGAGCCAGTTAAAACATGTAATGTTTTTGGACCTTGCCTCTTAAAAGAATCAAAAGTCGAGAATCGATAGGAACCGGAATCGAAACGAGGAATTGGAATCAGAAGGAATTGTTCAAATTCCAACGATGCCCAACCCTAGTTTGTGTCCAATCTTATGTTTCAGAAACCCCTTTCTTCCACATGCACTCACTTTATGGCTGCATGGTGACACAGTTGGTAGCACTGTTTCCTCAAAGCAAGAACGATGGAGGTTCAAATCCCAACAGCAGCCTTTCTGCTTGGAGTATGTTCTCTCCAGGCATGCTTAGAGTCCTCCAAGAACAGTGAGTTAACTGGAGGTGGTAATTTACCCATGGTATGTGTGAATACGCATTGTGAGTCTTTGTGATGGACTAGAGATCTTCCTCCATTCACTCTGATGGAGACAATGAAAACGTCCTCTTTCTTTGTGGATAAAGTCAATAAGGTTAGAGCTAGCATCTCTCATTCAGCTTTATCTAAGATACTGAGTTCAACAAAAGCCTTGTGTCTACAATGTGGACTCTCATTGCCCACCCATTTTCCGTTGCTTAACTGGGTCTTGGGGGCTGCAACCCCAATAAAGAGGTGCAAACTGTTCCCTCCCCAGCAACTTCAACCATCCCCACCGGTGGGACCCCTCCAGATTAATCAAATAGACCCTTTTACTGTTTGTAAACATCATGATGTCAGCGAGAATGCGCGCGCAGCTTGGTAACAGAGAATGGCGTTGTTTCAGGCTTTATCAAGCTATGCTGCGGGGTTATCACCAGCAAATCTTGAATGATATATTATTAAACTCACTTTAATGAATGGCAACAGACTCCCGGATCTCTGTGGCATTACGGAATGGATGGAAGATGTAGGTGCGTGGCCAGATATCCAGTGGCCCGATATATATACGTTTTTAGTGGAGAGGCCCAGTAAGTACACACGTGAGACGCTACGGGCATACAAATCGTCAGATGCATTCAACTATGTTGTCTGTGGCCACGTACAGAAAGTAAAATATCAGGACATAGACTCTGAGTTTTGCGTCTTGAAGGCAGAAGTCCTTCCTAGCCAAAGACAAGGACACAAGACTGCTATGTACGAGGCTTGGGTCATAGTAAACAAACCAGAGAACTACGTCTTCACAGCCAACTGTACCTGCATGGCAGGGTGAGTATAGCATAGGTTTCTTTTTTTAGAGTGCTCAGAGTACAATCGTGTTAATTTTAGAGAAATACATTTTATACTAATATGCAGTGTAAATAAATGTAAATAAATAAGACTGCTTAAAAGCAAACCAGCAAACGCAACTTACTTTATTTAATAGAACACACGTTAACCAGCTTTCTGGTGTAATCTTAGTACATAATTACCTTACCTGATATAAACTGGGCGCTACAAACTCGAGCATTTCGGATCGTGTTTTCAGTCCAGTTTTCATCAACCCTTTTGATGGCCTGCAGCCACAGACGCCTCCGATTTTGTTGAAATGGATGTGCTCCCTTCGGAATTCTGTAAAGTTTCAGTCCACTGCTTGAAGAGAAGCGATTCTGGCATCCATACACGCAACAACCCGACATTTTTATGTGCTCGGAACTTCAAAACAAAGGGTTTAAAGCGCTGTTTTAGTATCGAGTGTGAATGAGGAAGTCTTCACTCTCGTTGCCAGGCTGCGCGCGCAACTTTTGTTGACGTAGGTAGTAAAAGGGTCTATATCTGCAGCTCTCAAATACCAGATCGACTGGTTCACCAGGAGAACAAGATGTAGGAGAGAGAGAGAGAGAGAGAGAGAGAGAGAGAGAGAGAGAGAGAGAGAGAGAGAGAGAGAGAGAGAGAGAGAGAGAGAGAGAGAGAGTCATGTGACCCAGAGGCTTTAATCTTATACTGTATATTCACATAAATAAACATGCAGGAATGCTTGTGAACAGTGAATAACAACAGCAACACATCTACATATGAAAACAGTCACACACACACACACACGCACGCGCACACACACACACACACACACACACACACACACACACACACACACACACTGGTGTGGTCATCACTCCCTCTGTCTTCACTCATCCTTCAGCAGCCTCCCTTCTCTTGTCTCTCTGTCGTTCATTGATCTCTCTCTCATTGGACTCATCACTCTGCATTCTCTGCAGACGAAGAGCAACCGCAGGATGACAATCACATTAGAGCACACAATCTATTTATGGCTCTGCCTCATATTTCAACTCCATTATTTCTCTCTCTCCGTCACACACACACACACACACACACACACACACACACACACACACACACACACACACACACACACACACACACACTCACACACACACACACACACTCACTCTCCTTGTGCCCGTACTCTGTGATGATATAAACGCAGGGTTTTTAGTGGTAATGATTTTTTAATGAAAAATGAATTATTTACTGTGTCTTGAGGATGGAGACAGATCCTTGGTGGAGAACAGGTAAAGTTTCCTGGAGTTAACTTTGCTGATGCTTGAACCCAGAACTAGCAGGATGATCAGTGTGTGTTTTTAAGAAAACCCAGTTTGAAAAGATTGGCCCTGAGTGGAGGAACCTGCTGAGAACTTTGAGTTACTGAATCCTGTGTTTCTCCAAAAACTCCACAGAAAACGGTGTCATCAGAGAGTCCAGGCAGGTCTGAAGGCCCACAGCCAGGAAATGTTTCTCCAAGTCATCGCGTTGATTACAGATCAAAGTACAAACACTTTTATGTGACCCTAAACAGCAGCAGGCAATTTTTATACAAATACAACAATGTTAAAGTTAAAAAGAAAGTTAAAAAGTAATGGCTCCGTTTTGTGTGTGTGTGTGTGTGTGTGTGTGTGTGTGTGTGTGTGTGTGTGTGTGTGTGTGTGTTTGTGTGTGTGTGTGTGTGTGTGTGTGTGAGGTGCCTGAGCCACCTCAACTGGCTCCTAGAGATGTGGAGGAACAGTGGATCTACTTTGAGCACCTCCCATAAAAGAACAGAATCTGTGACAAAGGGCAGCCTTGAAGGAGTCCAGTTGTTACTGGAAACAAGCCTCACTTACTGCTACCAATGTGGACCAAGCTCTGACACTGGTCACATTGGGACTTTGCAGCCGATATCAGAGGGCCTGGTACCCCATACTCCCAAAGTACCCCCACAGGGCCTCCCGAGAGACGCGGCCAAAGGCCTTCTCCAAATCCAAAACAAATCCAAACAAAACACATGTTGATATACCCCACAAGGATATAGATTTGGTCAAGTGTTCCTCAGCCAGAAAGGAAAACACATTGCTCCTCCTGAATCTGAGGTTTGGAACCCTGTATAGAACTTATCAGGAGAAGACTCAGGGGTGGAACACACCCTGTGGTCCCCATTTGTAAATAGGGGGACCACCTTCCCAGTCTTCCAGTCCAGTGGAACTGACCCCGATGTCCACGCGATGTTGAAGACCCAAAACAGCCCTATGACATCCAGAGTCTTAAGGAACTACGAATGGATCTCCTCAGTGACCTCTGCCCCAGAGATTGGTCAGCAGCACACTGTCCCCACGTTAACCCTCTCAGGCTCAAAATAAGTTTTGATAAAAGGACGAACAACTAAATCCTTCAGGGGTACTTGTATGAAATACGTATGTGCAGTAACCAGGTAGGTAGGTTTTAACGTTGCAAATCTGCAACGCCTGCCTCCAGAGGGTTAAACAGCGTTGATAGTGTACTGCTTTCCCATCCTGAGGCACCAGATGGTGGACCAAAATCTCCGCCGTACAGAAGTCTTGCTCCATGGTCTCACTAAACTCCTCCCACATGCCTATGACCACCTAAGCTGCATTCCGCTTGGACTGCCGCACACAACTGAAGTAGTTCAAGCCTTTTATTGTGTCTAATATTGATGATTTTGGCATCCAGCTCATGAAAACCCAAAATTCCTATTTCAAATAATTAGTATATCATGAAAAGGTTCTCTAAACAAGCTATTAACCTAATCATCTGAATGAACTAATTTAATCGAAACACCTGCAAAAGATTCCAGAGGCCTTTTAAGACTCCCAGCCTGGTTCATTTCTTAAAACAGCGATCATGGGTAAGACTGCCAACCTGACTGCTGTCTAGAAGGCCATCATCGACACCCTCAAGCAAGAGGGTAAGACACAGAAATAATTTTTTGAATGAATATGCTGTTCCCAGAGTGCTGTATCAAGGCACCTCAGTGGAAAGTCTGTGGGATGGAAAAAGTGTGGCAGAAAACGCTGCACAATGAGAAGAGGTGACCTGAGGAAGATTGTGGAGAAGGACTGATTCCAGACCTTGGGGGACCTGCGGAAGCAGTGGACTGAGTCTGGAGTAGAAACATCCAGAGCCAAAGTGTGCAGGAAATGGGCTACAGGTGCCGCATTCCCCAGGTCAAGCCACTTTTGAACCAGAAACAGTGGCAGAAGCGCCTGACTTGGGTGACAGAGAAGCAGCCCTGGACTGTTGCTCAGTGGTCCAAAGTACTTTTTTCAGATGAAAGCAACTTTTGCATATCATTCTTAAATCAAGGTGCCAGAGTCTGGAGGAAGACTGGGCAGAGGGAAATGCCAAAATGCCTGAAGTCCAGTGTCAAGTACCCACAGTCAGTGATGGTCTGGGGTGCCATATCAGCTGCTGGTGTTGGTCCACTGTGTTTTATCAAGGGCAGGGTCAATGCAGCTAGCTATCAGGAGATTTTGGAGCACTTCATGCTTCCATCTGCTGAAAAGCTTTATGGAGATGAAGATTTCATTTTTCAGCATGACCTGGCACCTGCTCACAGTGCCAAAACCACTGGTAAATGGTTTACTGACCATGGTATTACTGTGGTCAATTGGCCTGCCAACTCTCCTGACCTGAACCCCATAGAGAATCTGTGGAATATTGTGAAGAGAAAGTTGAGAGACACAAGACCCAACACTCTGGGTGAGGTCAAGGTCGCTATCGAAGCATCCAGGGCCTCCATAACACCTCAGCAGTGCCACAAGCTGATTGCTTCCATGCCACGCCGCATTGAAGCAGTCATTTCTGCAAAAGGATTCCCGACCAAGTTTTGAGTACATGACTGAACATAATTATTTGAAGGTTGACTTTTTTTTGTATTAAAAACACTTTTCTTTTTTCGGTCGGATGAAATATGCTAATTTTTTTAGACAGGAATTTTGGGTTTTCATGAGCTGTATGCCAAAATCATCAATGTTAGAAACAATAAAAGGCTTGAACTACTTCAGTTGTGTGTAATGAATCTAATATATATGAAAGTCTAATGTTTATCAGTACATTACAGAAAATAATGAACTTCATCACAACATGCTAATTTTTTGAGAAGGACCTGTAAGAAACTTTTACTGATTGGCTTAATGAACTGACCTGTATCGGAATGTTTACAGTGTGAAGTGCCTTGAGAGGACTCTTGTCGTGATTTGGCGCTTTATAAACAAACTTGATTTGAATTTAATAGTCCCTTCCCCCCTCTATTCCCACCTTTTGTCTTTTCCTTTCTCTTTCACCTCTCTCTCTGTGTCTGGTCGGAATTACAAAGCATTCAAAAACAATAACATTCAGTGTTTACATGCAGCCAGTAACCCTTTTAAAACCCGAATATTCACAATAACCCGGTTCCGCACAGCCATGTAAACACAGCCAAAAACCCGGATATGCTCATAACCGGGTTTTTTAAAACCCGGTTACTACACCTGGGGTAACCCTTTTCTAACCCGAATGTTTGGTCGTGTAAACACAAATCGGAATATCCCCATCAAAGTGTGCGTTCTGCGCATGCTCTGTTCGCAAGGAATCTTGGTCTTTTGAGTAGCGAGACGTAGAGCCCTGCACGGGCCTAAAATCTGAGCCCGTGTCCGGCCCGGCCCGAGGAAGTGGAGCCCCAGCCCGACCCGTTCCGAAAAGGTTTTCAGGATTCTCTGGCCCGACCTGAGCCCGACTTTTTTTTTAACCAACTAAATGAAAACAAAGTGCGTCAATCCTGACCAATGTGTTAAAAGACGTGCAGGATCCGATCAATTTGTTTTTCCCTCATTTACCATCACAGAGATGACGGCACACTGGCTCTGGTGGTAATCAAGTTAGATTTTATCTCTTTCCAACAATTTTCACAAGAAAACAAAACAGCCAAAAGCAGGGCTTGTGTTGTGTTGACCGGATAGTTCCCGTATTTGACCGTTTATTTTGACGGAGAAAAATAGAAAGAATTACCACGACGCATACAGACGAACTGACATTTTATTCTACGCACATTGCAGATGTTGCTAAATCACCCAAGAAAAGATTCCCATCTGAACATCTGAGCTGGACACTGCTCAGCGCAGCCCGCTGTCAGCACATACGGTATGTGCACAGCGAGCTGAAGTTATGGAGAGGGGCTTGGAGCGCGTCGCAGAACCGGAGCGCATGCGGGAAGGTTCCTCCCACTGAAGCGAGTGTTTTCCAAACCCTGTCTCTCAGAGAGACTTGTCACTTAGAAAATGTTCCCTGTTTATGAAACTTTGGCTGAATATTGCTTGTTCCTGTCTCCAATGGGGCGACTGAGGAGAAGCCCAATCTCATATACTCTTCAGCTCAGAAAGCGCCTATGATTACGCACACGCGTGACCCATCAACCCGGTCTCACAGTAAGACTGGGTTGGGCCTGTTCAGGTTTACACAGACAATCTTTACATAGAATTGACTTACAGATATAAAATTAATTCAGTAAAATATAAAGCATTTTATTTAAATATCCATTCATTATTTTACAAGCACAGAGAGCCGCATCAGATTCAGATCAGCGGAATCTTTCCGCATGCGCTCTGGTTCTGCGACGCGCTCCAAGCCCCTCTCCACATCTTCAGCTCGCTGTGTACCTTATGTAGTACACGCTGACAGCGAGCTGCGCTGAGCAGAGTCCAGCTCAGATGTTCAGATGGGAATTTTTTCTTGAGTGATTTAGCTACATCTGCGATGTGCATAGAATAAAATGTCAGTTCGTCTGCATGCGTCGGGGTAATTCTTTCTATTATTTCTCCGTCAAAATAAACGGTCAAATATGGAAACTATCCGGTCAACACAAGCCCTGCTTTTAACTGTTTTGTTTTCTTGTGAAAATAGATACAATTAAACTTGATTAACACCAGAGCCAGGCGCACTGCGCCGTTATCTCCGTCACTGTAAATGAGGGAAAAACAAATTGATCGGATCCTTTTCTGACCTTCCCCACCTACAAAGTTTAATTATAACAATCAAACGTGACAGAGCCTGGATTTGTATTCTGAACAGTCTAAACATGTTTTAAAAAGAAACGTATGACAAAAGTGGCACCTGCTCAGTAAAACCACCAACAGGGTGAAAAATATCAAAATATTGTAGTCAGAGACGGGCTACAACTTCTGGATCCACTTTATATAAATCATTTTATTGATTATCTTTTTATGAAAGATAACTTTGACGTACAAAAGCGACCGGTACTGGCTGCTGTCACCTGTTGTGAGCAGCTCTCTGCTGTCTGAGGGTAGGCCCCGCCCACAACGCCGCAGCTGCTGTGGCTCCCAGTGTTTTCTTTACTGTGGGAAATGGGTAATAATGGCTCTTTGATGGGAACAGGCTGCCGACCCCTGGTTTAAGTGTTTCAATTTTCTTAATGAATTTGATTAAAAATAAAGGCGCCCGGCCCGTGTCTGTGGTAATTACACAGTCGTTGGCCCGAAGCCCGGCCCTGGGGCCGGGCCGACCCGAGGGCCTAGGGCTTCAGTGCAGGGCTCTAGGGAGACGTCTTGTATGTTTAGCGCAGCTCTCTTTATATTTGCCATTTCTTGCTCATGTACTCTCCTTCGAATGAAAGCCAGTACGCACAGTCGTTTTAAGAGCTGCTGGTGGGTCAATACCAGCACTGAAGCGCAAACAAACGCGGTTGCTATCTCTTCCGAACTGGGAAACATGTTGTTGTTTTCACGGATACCGGAACAAGAAAAACCGGAAATGACGCATATTGCGTCTTGACGTAGTCCATACGTCCTGACACTACCCCAACGTCCACATTTAAATCAGGTTATGCAAGTTAGGGGTAACTCTTTCGTCCTGACCCCTGTCAGCTCCCTGTGATTCAGTGAGAATGAAGTGTGGATGGATGGTTTCTGTGTAGCATTAAAGAGACTTTACGGACTTTTGAATTTTTATGCTGGCGATTGCCCCCTCAGGCCAAAAGCGTAACGGCTTCATCAATAGTAGGCTCGTGCACTAGGCGCGCATGCTGTACGTGCACACTCCTTAACGATAATAACAGCTGAGACAGTCCCGTTTGTGTGTGTGTGGCCCGGAGGACAGAGAACAGGAGAACGCGTAGCTAATTAATTAAATAATTTGGTTCTGTACCTTTATCTTCAGCACATCCGACAAAGGTTTATGATGGGTCAGTCCTCCTGCATGCTCAGATCATTCCATTCCCTTACTTGAAAAATTGTTCCAAAATGAAAGTTGAACCCATATCTTTTTTATCTGTGAATTCAATGCCGTTCGGCGAGTCTCAAATAAAAATTTGGGCATCTTACTGTAAAGAAATATACCATTAATGTAAAAAAGAAACTCTAAATGAACGATGTTCACACCCAGAACCGTTGCCGTTGTGTCTGAAATCACTCGCAAGTGTTGCAGAGGGGCTTTGACCGTGAGGTCAAAAGATAGGATGGTCTCAAAATGCTCGTTCACCCTACTGACCTTATCAAGGGAACGGCGAAAACTAACTAGATCAGGAAGTGATTCCTGTTTTTATTAACTTTGTGTATAAGCTTAGACAAATCAGAATTTGACATTTTTAAGAGGGTCTTAACAAAGACACCTCAGAAATCAGAGGTCAACTCTTAGTGAAGTGCAAATGTCATAAGTTATGTGAAGCTAATGTTACACTTTAATTTTACTCTTGTTATAATGCGTATGAGTATACTGAAAGTATATAATGTCTCGTCTTCTGCATGAGACCTTGAGCAAAGATATTATGGCTTCCTTGTTCAGTGGTTTCCCGTTTGGAGGCCTGACAGATGTGGTGTTTACATCTACAAATTGAAAAGTAGATTTTTGGTCACTTTGATGAAAACCCTGGCCTTTGGGAATGCTACACCTATAACGGTGCTCTTTTAACAGCTTGATCAGGTTTGCTTGTTGGTTTCTGTCCAGGGTGGGGCTCGGTTGGATGGATGGACGTAGGTTTACTGGAATTAGTTTCAAAATCAAAAAGTTTCTATTTCTGACAAATAAATATCAGAATGGAACCGGACCAGCAGAGAGCTGATGTTTTCCTGCTTTGCTTTTCTTCTCACCAGTTTCTTCCTGTCTACTCATTGTGGGCCTTCATCATTCTTTAAGCTTGATCCTGTCTTCTCATCAGATCTGAAACACGAACGAGTTCAAACCTGCGTGACTGTGTGAGAAAACTGCTTTTAAAGGTTTAAGACTGAGTGCGTGGATGTGAGTGAACTGGTGTGTAATACCAGGAGCATCGGTTCGGTCTGGAAATGCCACGTGACGATGGTAATGGCAGGAGCAGAGAGTAATGAAGGAATTGATCTCCACTCTTCAGTAAGCGCGTGACATTTCAACCAAAGCCTTGAGCATGTCTCCTCCCCCGCCCTCCCCAGTCCGTCTCCCCCTCTGATCACAGAGCTCACTCTGGGATTTTTCATCCTTGTTTCAACCGGTTAACACTTAGTTCATTGTACTTTTGCTTGGCGTCGTCAGCTCTCCCCACTCTCATCTGGAGCTTTAATGGCCATCCCTCTCCATCAGCTTTTATTGGGATTGCTTCTTTCTATCTCAGCCTGTCACACTCCCTTCTGTCTGCCTGTCTTTTCATCTATGTATACTTTCTCACTCAGTCACCACACACACACACACACACACACACACCCCAAGCCACTGGTCCCATGGGTCAGCCCATATTAGCTTACTTGTTAATACTTGGACGGCTCAGGATCAATACTTAATCAACAAGTAATGGGATTCCTCAGTTATCCCATATGATCTTTCAATAAAGTCCTGAATCTCTCATTTCTCTCTCGCTCTCTCTCTCTCTCTCTCTCTCTCTCTCTCTCTCTCTCTCTCTCTCTCTCTCTCTCTCTCTCTCTCTCTCTCACACACACACACACCTGCTGTGGACGAGGGAGGGTGAGAACATGAGAGTGAGAGATCCGTCTGATTCTCACTGAGCAGGTGGAGGAGCTGGAGGCAAACTGTGCGCTGCAGGTGTGTGTGTATGTGTGTGTGTGTGCTCTAAATTAGCCCTGTGGGTTTTTTACTGTGTTTTTTTGTTAACTGTTTCAGTCTCTAAATAACAAACCGGAATCTGTTGATGCAGGAATCTCTCACATCACCCGGAGCCGCTTGTTTTCTGTCTCACATTTCTTTGATGTCTTTAAACTTTTCAAAACTTTTTTCTCTACATTTTACCATTCACTACAGTGCTCTGAAGGAAAGAACATCAGCATTCGGCTGCATGGAAAACAGCTGTTCTTGTTGCACATCCATCCACTCAGCCACATGAACCCCGGACTCACGTTAGGTAGATACGATATTCAACAGATTAGATCAGTCGTTAGGCTCCACAGGATTACAACAGGAGAATTGGTGAATGCAAGATGAAATGGCTGGATGCAAAAACATTAATTATCATGAAAAAGGGAACAAGATAAAATACAATAACAACAACATTAGTAACAAGTCGGTAACAACAAAAAAACTAAGTCTTACTGAGCTCAGTAATTTTGTTTGTCATCACCAGTAAAAAAAATGGCTTTATTTCAGGTCTGGTTCGTGGTTCCGGTTGTTACCACGTTGGTGTTCTGTTGAGGAGAAGACTGAGCTCCTTCCAGAAAGGTTCAATCCAGTCATGGACACAGACTTGCCATCTTGGTTCAGAGACAATCTAGTCATCTGATCCAGAAAAGGAAACCTAGCCAAGACGAGGTATCAGCGTGAACACAGCAGTAGTGACAGTCGCACAGCTTGTGCTCCCGTCATCTAAAGCCAGTAAATATTCCAAAAACTTGTTTTACTCTATTAAATTCAATAAGTCACCCAGAACGGCCCAGCTCCAGTCGGTCTTGTTGGTTTACAGCGTTTAAAAGAACGTTTAGCATGAAAGTAAGGGTGTAGGGAGAAGATCCGGCTTTTTCAGAATATTTATTTTTTCAAAATAAAAGCATGCAAGATAATTAAAGGTGTATCTGGTTCGCTGGAGTTTTTGACAATTAAAATTGCGCCCACATTTTCTAAGTTAAACGCGTCTCTTTTAACAACGATAGTTTCTGCATCTTGCTTCAGCCCTCTCCCCCTGCGCAGCGGCAGCAAACTCACTGATGCACCTGCAGCCTCTCAGAGTTGCTGCTGCTCTAAACATTGAAAGAATAATTTCATTTTCTGTTCCTCACTTCTGATTATGTTCAGAGGTTTCTGTTTGTTGCAAGCACCAGGTACAAAAACTAACTTGTTTTTATTTGACTATTTGTCTGTCCTGTCTCTAATATCTTCCTGCATCTCCTCTCAATCTTAAAGAAAAACTGCTACCTGGCTTCATATATATTCACCTTATGAGTTACCTTTGAACTGCAGTTCTAAAAGATCTACCGACCGCAAAAACAGCGGAGGACCCAGAGAACCGGGATATGCAGCAACATCTGATGAACAGAATTTTTCTGCCTCTGTTAAAGTGATGGTCCTGATCCCATCCTATTATTCATGTTGTCTTTCTAACAACTTAGAATTCATGATCAAGGGTTGTCTAGTCTCAGGACGTACCTGTCCAGGTGTCCTGCTCTCCTCATGTGGACTGCACAACTAGACTCTCACTGACAGTTTTAATGAGCATCTGCAGCCTCAGCATCTGTCTACAGCAGCTTTGATTTCAAATGATAAAGACTGAACAAGAAATACGATTAACATATTTTAACAAGTGACAAAAGAGATCACTTGGATGAAACTATCCTTATAACTTCTGAAATTACAAAACCAGACAAAAACAACAGAAACGGTGGAGAGGTAGGGTCGATCTAAAGACCTGGAGGAATTAGAGGATGAAAAACATAAGTAACGCAGGAAAAGGAGGGAGAGAGAGAGAGAGAGAGAGAGAACCAAAGAGAGGAGAAGCTGCCAGGTTTTATCCTGTGAAGTGCCTTAAAGGCCTCCAGCTCTCATGTTTATTAATGGAGCTGCAGTGTGACAATGGTGACACAAAGTCTGTTTACAGGCTGAAGATGTTCAGCATGCAGCTCTGCAGGGATTCACCATGCTGCGCCATGTAGCAGCCGGCTCACGCTAGCACACACTCTCATAGAGGGACTTCTAATGTTAGATTACAGTAAGATTAAGTTCAGTGAACTCAAGCTACAATTCTAGACAGGTCAAAGGTCAGGGCTGAGGCTCTTCATTCTGGTATAACTTTAAGTTATAGCAAAAGTTCTAATCAGGTCTTATCCATCATTTATCGTTTATGCAGGAAGAGACCATTGACTAAGTTTTGACTTGTTAAAATAAAAAACACATCTATATAATTACGTTTTTTAAAATTATTTACTGTTTTACACACACACACACACACCTACGCGCACACACACACACACACGCGCGTGGGTGTGTGTGCGCGTAGGTGTGTGTGCAGAAGGTATGTACAGAGAATACATTTTCACTGTCACCGACCACCGTGACTTCTCTGTTTTACATGCATTAATCCATGTGTGTGTGTTTGTTTACTGACTCTGATCAGGATGCTACCATGTGTTACATAACTCTAAATGATGTGGGGACTACACACTCTCTCATTTCATCTGCCTCTCTCTCTTTCCCTTTTTTCTCCCTTCTCCCACAGCTGCTTCCAGCCTGTCAGACAGAGATTTATAGGTGCTGTGTTTCCTTCTCTTTATCTGTTCTCGCTCTGTCTTCCTGCTTTCTTTCTGACCATTGACTGTAGTTCCCTTTCCTTCCTCTAGTGTCCTCACGTGTGTGTATTTTTTGTGTGGAGGGGTTAGGATACAGATGTGTTCAAGAATACAGGAAACATGGTCACATCCAAAGGAGACAGCAAAGACTTACTGTCCTACCTGTGTGTGTGTGTGTGTGTGTGTGTGTGTGTGTGTGTGTGTGTAGGGGGTGTTACAAACAAACACAGGTGTGCTGGATGAGAAATCTTTAGCCTCTCAGGAGTAATTTGTATTTATGTGAAATCCTCGGACATGATTTGATGATTAGAAACGGCACTTTTACATCTTTGGAAAGATTCAGTAACAGTTGCAGCGTTTTCAAAAACAAGCTGGGGATCGGTTCCAGCCGGACACTCGTTTCTACACCTTGCCACATAAATAAAAGCTGTAGTTAATTTTTACTGAAATGATAGTTTTTATTTCTGCATCTGCATGGATTCTCAGTGTCTATGCTATTACTTCAATTGCTCGCCGCTTTGTTTTATACTTTAACCAGTAAAAACATGCTCATCCACTTCGTCTGAGAAATGCTCCAGTCTGCTGTTTTTTCCCTCCACATTTTTTATTGTTAATTTGTTTGAATTAGCATTTTGGGTCAGATGACCGTAGATGGGCCTGAGGGCCCTCGCTCACACAGCAGGTTTTGTTTTTCTGTCTCATGGAAAGAAGCATTGTGTTTTAGTGGCTTTATAGCAGAATGCTTCCCTTCATTGGATCATGTTGAGCATTGGTCCTAATTAATTTGTGTTTCCCTTTTAACAAAACTGATCAATCGTTGTTTCCGTTTTCAAGAGAAATCACATAAAACTGCAGCAGCTCACACTTTATAGTCTGATGCAAATGTAAGGTCTAGAATTAACCTAAGGACAAAAACAGAGGCTCTTCGGGAAAAGCTGTAGCCGTGATGCTTCACTGACCTCAACTAAAATACTTGAGCCCCAATGCACCTCCATAACGTCAAACATCTGCAGCTTTATTTACAAACAGCCTGTCTGATCTTCCTGACACTAGCCATAATCAGCATGATTATTATATCCCAAAGTAGCAGTGTGGAGTACTTGGCCAACAGAACAGCTAGAGGAGTCCTCTGCTCTTTTGATTAGGGATGCAACGATACCCCTTTTTTTCAAATCAATACGATAAAGATATTTGGATCTGAGTACTCGCTGATACCGATTACCAATACTGATACTTCTACCACACAAAAAAAAAATGCAATAATTTGGAATACAGATTTTATTTTCTTCTCTGCTTTCAACAGGAAAAGACTGTGAGGTAGATAAAAAGTAAAATATATCAATAGAAATCATCAGCAAACTAAAATATTAGGTGAAAAGAAATGACAAGTTACAGCGAAGCCATTTTCAAGCAACTGCATTGGTATCGGTTCCTGGTATCGGTTAACTTTTACTAATACCGATACTGGAATCGGTATCGGTGCATCCCTATTTTTGATTCATGTGAACTGAACCTGTTTCTAGAATAATCAGAGCTTTGCCACAGGGTGATGGTAGATGGTTACTCACATACAGTAAATACCAGCTTAGTTGGAATGACGACTGATTCTAGCTGACCATTGTGGAGACTTCAACCCTGGGGTAAAATGCCATCTGCTTAGTGCTAATCAGCAGATGAGCAGCAGCATCTTAGACCAAATGGAGACGGTGTGCAGAACACGGATCCAAGCCAACATATAAAGAATTACAATAGTCTGATCTACAGGAGATAACCATGTGGATAACTTGCTCAGAGATTTTAACAGAGACATAAGGCTTGATCTTAGCTAGCTATCTAAGATGAAAAAAGCCTCAGTAAACAACTGCATTTACCTGTCTGGATAACTTAAGAAATCCATCATTATAAACCCCAAGATTTTTGGCAATTGCCTTATTATGGGAAGAAAAGGAGCCTCCACCTGAACCAATTCCTCAGTTACCCTCTTATCTCTATTAAGGTAGCGTGACTCGGGTTGCGAATGACCACAGTCACCAATTCTTGTCATGTGTCTTGCCCATGTATGTCTGATCTCTGAATTGTGTGTACTGAAACTCTAATTTCCCTCTGGGATTAATAAAGTATTGACTGATTGATTGATTGATACAACTCTAAGACATGGCCTGATTACATGAACTGCCAAACATGACAACCTCTTTTTTTACTGTAATTTAATTTGAAAAAGTTGAAGGCCATCCATTGTTTTACATCATTGGCTATTTTAATACAAGATTAAGTGAGTCAGTTCCTGCTTGCGAAGGCAGATATATTTGAATAGCTTCTGCATGGCAATGAAATGAGATATTGTAGCATATATAAAGCAAAAAGAGCAGGACTGAGAAAAGGACCTTGGGGCACACCTCAACTGAGAGGGGTGTATAAGAACTAAAAAAGCCCATATTCACCCAAAAGGTTCTGCTAGACAAGTAGGAACTAAATCATTGGAGAACCGTACCTTTAAGACCAACGCAAGTTTCCAACAGAGATAGAGTATCATGGTCGACCGTATTGAATGCTGCTATTAAATCGAGCAATAGGAGGGCTGCACAATCGTCTGAGCCAGCAATGAAAAATAAAACTTTAGTAATACTCAGTAAATCAGACTTTGTGCTATAACATGATTTAAAGCCCAATTGGAACTACTCTGGGATTACATTTGCTTTAAACCGCTCGGGCTCAAAATAAGTTTTGATAAAAGGACAAACAAGTCCTTCAGGGGTACTTCTCAGTTAAAAAAATGTTCATGAAATACATATGTGGAGTAACCAGGTAGGTAGGTTTTAAAGTTGCAAACCTGGAATGCCTGCCTCCAGAGGGTTAAGATAGTTCTGCCTTGTCTGACCTTGTCTAATCTCATCTAATCCTGGCCTGACCTGTTCTGATCTCGGTATAATCCAGTCTGATCCAAGTATGATCTACTCTTATCAAAGTATGATCTGCTCTTACCCACGTATGTTATGGTCTGGTCCAGGTCTCATCTGGTCTTATTCAGTTGTGATCAGGTCTGATCCAGGTATGATCTGGTCTGATTTGATCTGATCTGGCCTCATCCAGGCACGATCTGGTCAGATTTGATCTGATCTGGCCTCATCCAGGCAGGGTCTGGTCAGATTTGTTCTGATCTGGTCTGATCCAAGTATGATCTGGTCAGATTTAATCTAATCTGGTCTGATCCAAGAATGATGTGGTCAGATTTGATCTGATCTGGTCTGATCCAAGTATGATCTGGAGTGATTTGATCTGATCTGTCTGATCCAAATATGATGTGGTCAGATTGGTTCTGATCTGGTCTGATCGAAGTATGATCTGGTCTGCTTTGATCTGATCTAATACAGATATGAGCTGTCTGAACCAAGTCCAATCTGGTATGATCCGGTCTGATCCAATTATGATCTGGTTTGATCCAAGTATGATCTGGACAGGTTTGATCTGATCTTGTCTGATCCAACTATGATCTGGTCAAATTTGATCTGATCTAATACGTACATATATGAGCTGTCTGAACCAAGTCCGATCTGGTATGATCTGGTCAGATTTGATCTGATCTGGTCTGATCCAAGTATGATCTGGTCAGATTTGATCTGATCTGGTATAATCCAAGAATGCTCTCAAGTGATTTGATCTGATGTGGTCTGATCCAAATATGATGTGGTCAGATTTGATCTGATCTGGTCTGATCCAAGAAAGGTGAGGTCAGATTTGATCAGATCTGGTCTGATCCAAGTATGATCTGGCCAGATTTGATCTGATCTGGTCCAATCCAAGTAAGATCTGGTCTGCTTTGATCTGATCTAATACAGATATGAGCTGTATAAACCAAGTCCGACCTGGTATGATCTGGTCTGATTTGATTTGACCCAAGTATGATCGGGTCTTATTGATCTGATCTGGTCTGATCCAAGCATGATCTGGTCTGATTGATCTGATCTGGTCTGATCCAAATATGATGTGGTTGGCTTTTATCTGGTCTGGTCTGATCCAAGTATGAATTGATCTGTTCTGCTTTCTGCTGATCTGGTCTAATGAAGATATGAGCTGTCTGATCCAAGTCCGATCTGGTATGATCTGGTTTGATTTAATCTGATCCAAGTATGATCTGGTCTGATCCAAGAATGATGTGGTCAGATTTGGAAATTGTGGATTGGCTGCACCTGGCGGTAAGGCATTTCCTGTTTTCAGTATTGCACTAAGCGTAGCTGTTTGGTGTTTGGGGCTCGCTAAAACTGATTTAATTTCTCTGTACTAGGATATCTCTGAGTTATTGTAGCACATAAGCACGCTAAAACACACATTTTCTGTTGTTCTACCTAGCTTTTAGGGAACCATTTGAGTTCGCACGCAGTTTATTTGGTGTTGAACAGTTTGCTCGTCCAGTAAGCTTAGCCTCAGCATGGCTATGGCTACTTCTGTCTCTGCTTCTCCGTCTCCTATCTCTTGCTCTCTGTGTCAGATGTTTAGTTACTCCTCTGCCTCCTTTAGCGATGATGGTACGTGTAATAAATGTAGCATTTTTGTAGCTTTGGAGGCGAGGGTGTCAGATTTGGAATCCCGGCTCCGCGCTGTTGAAAAACCCGTAAACAGCCGTAGCTACTTAGCTAGCGCGGGGCTAACTAGCTCAGAACCACCCCGTAGCGATCCTGCAGCAGAACCCGAGCAGCCGGGACCTCAGGCCGGCTGGGTGACGGTACGCAGGAAGCATAGAACCCAGCCCGTGGGCCACCACCAACCCGTCCACGTTTCTAATAGATTTTCCCCACTCAGTGACGCACCCACTGACAAGCCGACTCCGATCATTGGCAGCTCCATAGTCAGAAATGAGGCATTAGAGGCTCCAGCAACCATAGTTAAATGTTTACCTGGGGCAAGAGCGGGCAACATTAAATCTGATCTGAAACTGCTGGCTAAGGATAAGCGTAAATACAGTAAGATTATTATTCACGCTGGCGGTAACGACACCCGGTTACGCCAATCGGAGGTCACTAAAATTGATGTTGCTTTGGTGTGTAAGTTTGCCAAAATAATGTTGGACTCCGTAATTTTCTCTGGCCCCCTACCCGATCGGACCAGTGACGACATGTTTAGCCGCATGCTGTCCTTCAACCGCTGGCTGTCTAGGTGGTGTCCTGAAAACAACGTGGGCTACATTGATAATTGGAAAACTTTTTGGGGAAAACCTGGTCTTATAAGGAGAGACGGCATCCATCCCTCTTTGGATGGTGCAGCTCTTCTTTCTAGGAACATGGCCAGTTTTATGTCCTCCATGACAACCCAGGGTCCAGACCAGGAAGCAGAGTCATAGTTTAACACACCCCTCTGCAGCTTCTGTACTGTTACCCACCCACTACCCCATAGAGACAGTGTCCTGCCCACGGCCAAAATCACACAGATTAAATATCAGGCTTAATAAAGCAAATCATGGAAATCTCATAAATATTAGAACAAATTCAACTGAGCAGAAAACTAGAAAAATTAAATGTTGGTTGTTGAACATTAGATCCATTTTTTCTAAGACTTTGTTAGACAATGACTTGATTTGTGATAATAAGATCTCTTTGCTCTCTCTCACAGAATCCTGGCTGCAGCAAGAGGACTATGTTAGCTTAAATGAGTCGACTCCTTCAAATTATTTAAATCATCATATTGCTCGAAGTACAGGTCGAGGTGGAGGAGTAGCAATCATTTTTCATTCGGACTTATTAATCAGTCCCTTACCAATTAATAGCTACAGTTCGTTCGAACATCTTATTCTTAGGTTTCCTAATCCAAATTGCAAAACTGTAAAACCACTCTTGTTTGTAGTTTTATATCGTCCACCAGGCCCTTACTCTGAGTTTTTGGATCAGATCTCTGATTTTTTATCTGATTTGGTGCTAAATACTGATAAGGTCATTGTAGTGGGGATTTTAATATTCATGTGGACATTGAAAATGATTGCCTCAATGTAGCCTTTAGTAATATCTTAGACTCAATTGGTTTTACTCAGAGAATACATAGGTCCACCCACTCCTGCCATCATACATTAGACCTTGTGCTGACTTATGGCATAGAGTGTGAGGAAATCACGATCTTTCCACATAATCCAGTCCTCTCGGACCACTTTCTGATAACTTTTGAGTTTTTTATAACTGAGTTCTCGAGACATGAAAGTAAATTTCTTTATAGTCGGTCGTTTAAATCAACTGTTCCGTCTTTACTGTCCTCAGCATCTCAGAGGAATGTAGCAGAGGGCAATATTTTCAGTTCTAGCCCCTCACAAATTGGTGCCTTAGTTCATCATGTTAATTCCTCTTTACATGTGGCATTAGATGATGTTGCCCCTTTAAAAAAGAAGGTAATTAGGGACAGGAAGTTGGCTCCCTGATTTAATTCTCATTTACGAGCCTTAAAACAAAACTCTAGGAAATTGGAGAGAACATGGCACTCTACGCACCATGAGGAGGCCTACCTATCATGGAAAAATAGTCTTGTGCTTTATAAAAATAAGCTTCAACAAACTAGAACTGCTTATTTCTCAGCATTAATTGAGGAGAATAAGCATAATCCTAAATTTCTTTTCAGTACAGTTGCTAAACTTACACAGACACACTTACACTGACACACTTACTCAGCAGCAATGACTTCATGGGATTTTTTACAAGTAAAATTAATTCTATTACAAACAAAATCTTTAGCATCCTCCCTAATGCGATTTCTTCTTCCTCAGTAAGTGAGGCAGCATCAGAGGTGACTGTAGAACCTCATCTGTGCTTGAACCGTTTTGATCCAGTTGAGCTTTCAGAGTTATCAAAAATATTAGCTTCATATAAACCATCAACTTGCATTTTGGATCCAATCCCAACCAAATTATTTAAAGAAGCATTTCCTTTGGTTACTGCCCCCATTCTAGAAATAATCAATCTATCCTTAGTAAATGGATATGCACCACAGGATGTTAAGGTTGCTGTAATCAAACCTTCATGTAAGAAGCCTTCTCTGGATCCAGATGACCCAATGAATTGTAGACCAATATCTAACCTTCCATTTTTATCCAAAGTCCTGGAGAAAATAGTGGCCATCCAAGTATGTGAGCATTTAAACACTAATGCTCTGTTTGAGGAATTTCAGTCTGGTTTTAGGGAGTATCACAGCACTGAAACTGCGTTAGGGAGAGTTACAAATGATATTCTCATGGCCTCAGATAAGAATATTGTGTCTGTTCTAGTCTTGTTAGATCTCAGTGCTGCCTTTGACACAGTTGATCACAATGTTCTTTTAGAAAGACTTGAACATGTTGTAGGGATCAAAAGAACAGCGCTAGGCTGGTTTAAATCCTACCTGTCTGACAGATTTCATTTTGTAAATGTACATGACAAATCGTCTTCATACTCCAGGGTTACTTGTGGAGTACCACAGGGTTCAGTGTTTGGACCAATTATTTTTACTATGTATAAATAGAATAGAATAGCATTGAATTGAATTGAATTTGATCTGATCTGGTCTGATTTGATCTGATCGGGGCGTCATGCATCAACCATACTTATGCACAGATCTGTGTGTATATCTTCTTTTTCTTTCTTTCAAATTGTATTTTCATTTATTTAAAAAGAAAGGCATCAACACACTAACTGTAAGTTACTAGAACCAAACTGAAGAGCGGACAACAAGAAGAAAATGTATGTTATCTGCCCCTTTTGACTAAAGTAACACTAATACAATGGAATAACAATAAAGTTGCAAATTAACTTAGAACAAAGTAATTGCTAGACTGGTTGACTGACACAATTTCAATTTTACACACATACACACCCATACATATATACATTATTGTGCACCACATGCCTACATATACAATATATACATACATGCATTTATACACACATGGATATACCTACACCCCTTCACTTGTTTATACAACCGATCTACGCGTATATAATTCCAGTATTTTATTTTTAATCAGTTTAAATAAAGTAAATATTGTTTTTGTATTTTGATTACATTATCTAGAATATTCCACATTTTAACTCCATATACAGAGACACGATGCTCCTTTACAATTACCCTATGCTTAGGTATCATGAATAATTCATATCCTTTTGTACATATTTACCCTGTCTTTTTTTTTATCTTGTAAGTACATTTTCAGGAAGGTATTTATGGTTTGCATTATACATACATTTTAAAATATTGTAGTCCACTAGGTCATTGAATTTTAATGTTTTTAATTTTATAAATAACAGTTTGGATGGATCTCTGTAGTTGTTCCTTGTTATGAGTCTTTTTGCTTTTTCTTTTTTTTGCAAGATGTAAAAATTTAATTTGTATAAGTTTTGTATGTTGTTCCCCAAATTTCTATGCAGTAGTTTAGTTATGGTATAATAAGTGAATTATATAATAAATATAGGAAGTTATCCTTCAGTGACCATTTTACTCTATGTAATATTGCAATTGTAATAGCTATTTTAGTTTTAATATTCTTTATATGTGGTTTCCAAGATAAATTTTCATCAGTGATGACTCCCAAAAATTTCACTACTTTTGCTTAATATCATCGATATTTATTATACCTGTATCATTTGAATTTCTATTACTAATTTCATGAAACATGATTTACCAGTGTTTAATGTAAGTTTGTTTCCATCAAACCATAATTAAATTTTTCCAACTCAGTTTGTACCACTATCATCTCTTCAACATTATCTCCTGAATAATAAAAGTTTGTGTCATCTGCAAATAAAGTACATTTTAATATATTAGATATAGAAGCAATATCATTTATATAAATAATAACTAGTATAGTGCGTCGGAACTAACTTACGCATTGTGTGCGTGGACATATTTCTAAACATAAGAAAACTTCAGACCATGTGTAGGAACAGCATCTAGTGGTAGAACGAGGAACCGCAACACCAAAAGTCTCAGTCATCCACATATGTTCCTCATCCACTAATTATTTTACCCAATAAATAAATATTTAGGTGGAAAAACTGTTGTGTCATGTAAGTGGTGTTAAAACATCTGATGGGAATCTAACATTGTAGAGTGGATTTTGTGTTTTTTGTAATCACAATATTTACTTCCCATTTTTATGATTAACATTATTTTTAATTTACTTTTATTATATTATATTTTGCTTTTGTGAAACACCTCATGATTTTGCTTCAGATGCGTCAGATAAAAGAACGTTTCTAGGTTATCATTAAGGATTTGTCAAAGCGTGCTGACTGGAGATCTGTCTGGAGCTATGCTGAGATTTGTGGAGCGACAGATACATCGCACAAATTCTATTCCAATTCATATTCTATTTTAAATTATGACTACGGGTCTGGATATGAAGCAAAACAGGAAATGACAAAAAATGCAGTTCCACCCTCATCCGCTGGGGGCTGATGTCAGAAGCGAGCAAATCCTCATTGACTCCCATGTTAAAAATACCAATTTCACAGCAGAAATAAACATGTTTACAGCCTGGTTCTAAAACATGTTTTAAATGGCCTGTATTTGATATAGCACCTTCTAGAGTCCTGGAACCCCTTGTAACGGAATCAAAGTGATGTAACTAACCAAAGTTGTATTTTAATACAGTGTTAGTAGTTCACTTTTTATAAACAGAAGAATAGGCTGTTTTTATCATCAGGGAGTTTAATTAAACACTCTGTATTGACTTTGAGACAATAAAAGAGAGAGAGATGGGATCGTTTGAGAATCTTTAATTTCTGAATTATAAATTCTAAACAATCTACCAGGACTACTCTGTGATGGATGAGAATGGATTCGGATGTTGTGTTGGTGCGTGTGTGTGAGTGCGTGTGTCTGGTTCAGATTCTCTAGGATGACGTAATCGAATCTGGTCGTCTTTGTTATGACTAGGTATCACGAGGCTTATAAAGTGATGACATGAGCCGCTATTTTGCCGTGTACGTACCCAGTGGGGTCTCCCAAGTAGATCAGGAATTGCCAGGTCTGGAAACCTCGGATGTACGGTGGAGCTGTCGGTGCAGCGATCACAACGTTTCAAAGCCCGTCTGGAGGGTTGACCCCGGTACCGTTCAGCGGCGTCAGCAGGTGCTCTTATTTTGAAAGGACGTCGTCTGGTTGTTAAACGACGAAAATCTCCCGTTTCACAGTTCTTAGTTTAAAGAAAACGCATCCGGCCAGGCTGCGCTTGTCTTTAGGATGATGGTGAACAGAACTGAAGTCAAGATGGAACTGACTTAAAATGGCGTTGCCTTGTTTTATATCTCTGAATTGTTGATAAGTTTCAGTAAAGTAGATTGGACACTTGAAGTCAACACCAGATTCTCCTGCGGCAGCCGAAAGCTCTGATTGGTTGGAACAATGTGTCATGCGTTTCTATGGAGATGAGGATCAGTCTGTCTGCACCGTAGTCCTGGTTTCATTAAACATAATTCATGACATATTTATTTCACAGATCATTCACTTGATTATTGTTGATCAACATCTGTTTTGCTTAATAATTTTAATCACAAATAAAGTACTTTGATTAGGTAAAGCTTCTTCTTCTCCTTCGGACTCTTCTCCTGGAATGTAAACAGTCTGAGGAACAACCCGACCTTGGTTTTTCTACACGGTGTTATTGTGCCCAGGGGCCAGCTGTATGGAGTTGAAAACCATGAACTTCATAACCTTACACCCTCAAGGCACTTACAACACAATCAGTCATTCACCCATTCACACACACATTCACACACTGGTGGGGATGAGCTACAATGTTGCCACAGCTGCCCTGGGGCGCACTGACAGAGGCGAGGCTGCCGAGCATAGGCGCCACCGGTCCCTCCGACCACCACCAGCAGGCAACGTGGGTTAAGTGTCTTGCCCAAGGACACAACGACAGCGACTGACTGAGCGGGGCTCGCGGGGCTCAAACCTGCAACCTTCTGATTACGGGGCGAGCACTTAACTCCTGTGCCACCGTCGCCCCATCTTTAGGTTTAATAGATCTAGTTCACACTCATGGCAACTCTGAGGGGGTGAATTTTTTTGTCACTATATTAAATACTTAAAATCCGGAATAATTAATGAGCATCAGACCCACGTGACCGCAGAGCTAGCTCCGGGGAAAGGCCTCAGCATGAGCCTCGGCCTCACTTTAAAACTGTTCCGCAATTTTCAGTCTCTCAACTTAGAAAGTTTGTTGTTCTGTTTGTGCATTCTTTTCTGGATATTATTTGTGCAATTGTTGGACAAAATGACTTGCTGTGGCATTAATTGCACTAATAGAGCATCCAAGGAGTCTCCACTTCATTTTTTTCGGTAAGTAAAATTATATTTATGTATTTTAGGTCACTGCCGCTCTTGCACTAGCTGAGCTTAGATTTTAACATGTACTGTTTAACCATGCAATTTAAATGTAATAGGGTAAAACCCAGTGCATTTAACATAATGCTGCATTTTTGACCATGGGTTGAAAAATAACATGTTAGTGGAGCTGGGTTCCGACTATCGGTATGGACTCTCTGCCTTCAGCGGTAGCTCGGCGTATCTCTGATCGCAACAGCACCTGTCTGCTGTGCGGCTGTCGGCTTGTTGAGCTCTCAGATGGAAACCAATGTTTTCCACCCGGTTTTACCCAGCGGTCAGCCCAGTGTATCTCCGACTCAGAAGCTCTTGTGTCGTGCACAGTTAACTCCGGTTCTAGTTGGGTAGCTACCTCCATTAGCTTTGGGTTAGCTTGTAGCTACATCGCTTCAATTCGAAAGGTGTTGTCATTTGATCCCAGCCTTACAGCCCCACCCTCAGCTTCACCTCTTTTCCCTTTTTTGGAATTGTCTGGGCTTGATGGAACCTGTGACACAGTCAAAATGGCGGTGGTTGGAACCTCCCATTTTGCCACTAAAACTTATCATTGGAGTCTATGGAAATGAATTGTCCAGTATATGTGTCGATGGGTAGAACCAGGGGCATCGGACTGGGGGGGAAAGGGTACCGTTTACCCAGGGCCCACTGCAGGGAGGGGCCCTGAGACAGCTTTGAAAAAAAATGTTTTATTGTTGTTGTTTTTTCCCCCAAACTTACTTAATATCTTAATGAACTTCCCTTTACCTGGATAAAGGGGTTAAGAAACAGAATTTTGCCTTAAAAATAATAACTGAATAATCTCTGAGGCATCTATCACCCCTTAAAAATGTGCAAAGTGGTTTAGTCCACACCAGCGGCCAGGGGCTGCACGGCCGCATGTACAGCTAATGAGACATCGCAGATGCCGACAGCCAGAGCTGGAGGCAGGAGAGTCAGTCATGTCTAATTAAACAGAAGCAAGTATTGACTAGGTTATTCAAGAAGGAAGGTGAGCAGCAGCCAGCAGCAGCAGAACACAGTTTTAGCTGATATTAGCTAGCTCTCAGAAGCTGCATTCATGTTAGGTGTTCAGTGTTAAACGCCTTTAGTTTCACCATCAAGATCAAATATAAATTAATTAGTGTTATCAGTGAAAACACTAATTAATATATATATATAAATCAGAATTATTATCGCGGGCGGCCGCCGCCAATTAATTCGCGGACCTCGCAGTAAAAACAGGTTCACTCTGTGTGGATATTTCAGCTCCTTCCCAGTCATGGACCAGGACAAACTTGGTATCGATGGATTCGTGGTAATCTCAGGAATGAGAAGCTGCCACTGTTTTTCGTATAGCATGATGACACTGGTGTTAGAGGATTGTTATTGACTTGGTTAGATATTTTAAGCCTATTTTAAATTTCTTTATATTTGATCTTGAAAACGGACAATCTTATAATTTGGCTGATAATGCAGGGATTATAAAATTTAGAGTACATTACATTCACAGAGAGAACCTGGTTTATTTCATGTCATATGTATTTAATATATCAATATATATCAGTATTAGCAAAGCTTAACATCATGAACCACATGGCCCTTTAGACGCAGTAGCAGGGCCCTCATTGTCTCCAGAAAGCACTGAGGAGATGAGACAAGGTGAGCTCACTATACAATTAAGTTATTCAATTTACAAGCAATCATTAGCAGCAGATTTATCTGAAAGGATATGTTAGGTTATATTTTGGTGACAGATTTTTTGTTGCAATGGATGCCATCATCAGTGACTTGAGTGTAAGGTTTCAGACCACAGCAACCCTATGTGAAACATTTGCCCCTTTTCTGAAGCTCACAGACATGACTGAAGAGCAGATGAAGATATTATGCCAGGCACTGATGAGAAAATATTACAAGGATCTCACAGCTGAATTTGAGAATGAGATGCTACACCTGAGAACAATATATGGTGCCACATTTCCACACATTCGGTCTCCTGTTGAGCTGCTTAATGCCATCTACAGGATGCAATTACAGAGCATTTTTGGAGAAGTTTTTAATGGACTGAGGATATTTTGCACACTACCTGTGACTGTTGCTGGGGGTGAACGGGCTTTTAGCAAACTGAAACTGGTGAAAAATTATTTGAGATCAACAATGTCCCAGGATAGACTGAACAGCCTAGCTCTTCTTTCTATTGAAAGCCAATTAGCCAAAGGATTGGACTTTAAAGATCTCATAAGTGATTTTGCTAACATGAAGACCCGTCAGTGGGCATTTACTGGAAAATAAATTCCAGGATTTTTGTTTGAACACATTGTTGGCAAATAAAAATAATTATATGTGAAGTCTGGGCATTTCACTTTTATTATGCTGGCATTTTTATTTGCTCAATATAGAGGTTAAACTAAGATCATATTTATTATCTTGTCTTATAGCATGACAAAAAATGTGTAAGAGAGATATTACGTAATTGAGCATGGGGGCCCACCTAGAAGACTTGTACCTAGGGCCCAGAATTTGGTGCTACGCCCCTTGGTAGAAAGCAGGGAATCCCCTCAGGTGCCGAGGACAGAGCATGACCAAATATGGTTAACTGAGTGCATTCCTGTATTTTAATGACTGAGAACGGGCATGAGCACCTGGGTACATACAGGTGGGATTTATCATCAGACGAGTGCGGAGAAACGTGCGTATGAGAGGCCACCGCACGTTTCATAAATCCGGATTTTTACCATTCGTAGAACTGTTTTAAATTTCATTAATAGGAACAATTTAGCAAACATTTCTACGAACGTTTGATGAATGAGGCCCCTGGTCTGACCCAAGTATGCTCTGGTCTGATGCATGTTTGATCCATCCATGGAATGTTATTGCTCTTGAAGCCATGTCTATTACATGCATTTATTCTCACTGGCAGCAAAGGTTAAAGAGAGTACTTAGGCCACTAATAGGATTAGATTTTGTTAAAAAAAATTGTGTTAAAATTAGGTGAAATGTATTTTAGTTTAATGTCATGTAAAGGATCCAAAAATTGATTCACACATGATGTGAAGTGTTTTATTGGAGAAATGAGTCATCACTAAAATTTAAATGAACAACAGAAGTCTTAATAATTAAGCGTCTAATCATTTGAAAACAGATTTTTGTTTGATTGAAACAGCTCATTAAAGTGGAACTGGTATTTGAACTTGCCTTACCCTGAAATAGATCTTTTAGCAGCCTGGTTATGGGTTCCGGAGACCCCCCCCCCCCCAAAACACACACACACAGCCCAGTCTGTGCGTATCATTGTTCTATATCAGTGCTGTGTGTTGTGTAGTGTGTGTCAGCCATCTGTTATATCAGCCATGAATATTGCAGCCGCCCCAGCACTTTAAACGGCTTCTATACCCCACGGATGTTGCCGTGCATGGGAGAAGTCATGTGTGAACTCTGTGTGCGTTTACAGTTGGCCCATTGATTTATAATTAACGTCGGGGTTACTGCTCCAGCACACGCACAGCTGGCCTGTTCTCTAGGGTCACAGCAACGTTTTAATGCCAGAGTGTTTGTGCACTAACTTATTTTAGAGTCCGAGAAACATCCAATACCCTCATGTGTGTGTTCAAGTGTGTGCATATAGGAGTGGATGCCTGCGTAGGTGGGATGAGAGCATGTAGCATATGGTTCATTGTATAGGTTTATCTCAGAGAGCTTGTGTCTGTAACATGATGGTTGTACAGTAACCATGGTAACCGATTAACCTGCAGACTACAGGCTCTTCGGAGCAAATAAATGAAACGATTACAGAAGTTGTGTGAATAGACACAGCCGATTATACCTGCTACCTCACTCACACAAAAACAACTTGTATGTTTTTTTTTTTTTGTACTTGGGTTTGTTTATTTATTTGTGTTTATTTGAGCCACTGTTCACATTGTTGCACAGGTATGGAAGACTGCAGAATTTGTCAAGGTCTTACATTGATTCACTTTGTTTTAGATTATTACTTTTAACTCAGCTAATTAAAATTGTTTGGCAGGAGATGTTCTCAATGAAAAGATCAAATTTTGTTTGTTTCACTGCCTCCACATTCCTCATATCGACTGACATTGATGTTGTGTGTTGATAAAGGAAGAAAACAGTGACCTTATTGTGCAGTTTGTGTTTGTCCCTGACTGCTGTCATGACACTTTGTTTCTTTGCTTTCTCCACAAACAAAAGAGACAGAAAAACACGTTATTGAAAATATTTTAGATTACCTTGAAACTTGTAAAGTGTCTCTAAAAATCTCAAACACATCCTCAGTCAGATGATCAAATCAGCCAAAACCTAAACATTTGTTTTGGGCTGAAACTGGACCAGTGATGAAGACGTGGATCTGACCAGTCTGAAACAACTCCATGGACCTGGGGCAACGGACTTAAAGTCCAATTTCAAGCAAGAAACAAAACAAACAAGTTGTTAATGTTTACATGGTTATAAATATAAAACTGGAAATTTCTAGAATGAGCTGGCATCGCTCCCTCTAGCTTGCTGCTTGCTCTAATCAATCATCACAACTCTTTTTACATGTCCATTGATTGTGTGTTGACTAAACTTATGGGAAAGTTGTTCCTGTTGTTGGGAGTGATGGTGGCAAGACTTCCATATGGCTTCAAGAGCATTGCGGTCCATCATCCGGTGTCTAAGGAAGGGTTAGCAGTGCTCTAGCAACACTCTTTACAGTGGGGACGGTGTGCTGCTGACCGCTAGTCGGGACGTTGTGGATTGGTGGGCGGAATACTTCGAAGACCTCCTCAATCCCACCAGCACGTCTGGGGACTTTGGGCTGGACTCTCTAATCTCTGAGGTTGAGCTCACTGAGGTCAAAAACTCCTGGGTGGCAAGGTATTTGACTGTGATTCTATCAGTTTCAATATTCACTCATATCAGTGGGTAGGGAAAGATTCACCATCATTTCTGATGTAAAACGGTAAACGGCCTGTATTTGTTATAATGCCTGCTATAGTCCTAGAAGCCACCAAGGTGCTTTACAACACAATCAGTCATTCATTCATTCACTCACTGGTGGTGATGGGCTACAATGTATCTGCCTTTGGGGTTAGGAAAAGTAGCTTGGCTACAATTCTTAAAACTAGCTAAATAATTTAAACTTAGATTTTTAGCTATTAATCAGGTGATCAGTGTAGTGTAGTCAGGCCAGTAATTCCAGTTTTTATGTTGCATTCTGACATATTTAGGAAAACTCTGGAAAAACATGGATAAGTGGAAAAAGTTTGTGGTTGCAAACCCTAACCCTCCAGCTAGAATTATCCAGACAAATCCAAAAGGACTTGAGGTGACAAAGATGACCAGGAACAAAACTGGACAGCTAGAATAGAATAGAATAGAATTAACTTTATTGATCCCACAGTGGGGAATTTCACTTGCTACAGCAGCACATACTGTCACACCCTGCCCTGTCTTCCCATTCTGTTCAGTCATGTGTCTCTGTTAATTGCTCCCACCTGCCTCTCGTTTTCCAATCACCCAAGCTCCCAGCCCTCATGCATTTAAACCCTCTCAGTTCTGTGTCTTTTGTCGGTTCATTGTTTCCATGTCCTGCGTGCGTTCATCATTAAATACTTTTACATGTTCCAGTTTGTTTGTCTGCCTGCTTCCTCCCCAGTGTTTTGATCCTCACCTCCGCTTCACTCACCAGCACACGTGACAGAATGAACCGACCTCCTGATAGATCCAGTGGGGAGGTTCTCCCCTTGGAGTACCTGCTCCAATTTCTCACCTCAAACCACTGGCCGGCTTCTCCTCCTCCGGCGTTGCCTCGCTGCAGACGCCGGCGCCAAACCCCGGCCTCGGCGATCTTCTCCACCCTCCCGGAGCCAGATGGGGGGTTGGACTGGGAGACACAGCTAGACCGCTCCTGCTATGTGGGCACCAGACGGCTGTGTGCTCCCCCGGAGTTGGCCCACTGCGTTGGGAAGGATGCCGAGCTCCACCGTCACCCCCTGTCCCAGGACGGAACCACAGGCTCACCGCTACCCCGGCTCGGCACGCCAGCTTGGATCCGCCCCCAGTCAGATTAGCGGCCCCGTCTCCGGTCCAGTCAGCACCTTCTTCATCTGCAGGCGGAGGGACCATGCCTACAGCCAATCAAACGGAGCTCGCCGGCATCCAAGTGGAGCTTGGCCGGCTCCGTCAACTCATCAGCCTCCAGGAGTTCCAGCTGGGCGCCCTATCTTCCCTGTATCTCCAGGAGGAGGTTTCTGTCCAGTCAGCGGCTCCCTCGTCTCCAGGCCAAAGGACCGAGCTCAGAGCCCATCCAACAGAGCTCGCCGGCCACCGAGCTGAGCTGGTCCGGCTCTGTCAGATCTTCAGTCTCCAGGAGCACCAGGTGGACAATCTAGTCTCCCTGCGTTACCGGTTTCTGTCAGCACCAGGTCCCGCGCCACCAGTCCAGTCAGCGCCTGGTCCCGCGCCACCAGTCCAGTCAATGCCCGGTCCTACGCCACCAGTCCAGTCAGCGCCCGGTCCTGTGCCACCAGTTCAGTTAGCGCCAGTTCCAGCGGTGGTCCAGGAGGCTCCACCCACGGGACAGCTGGTCCAAGAGGCTCCGCCCCCGGGCCAGCCGGTCCAGGAGGCTCCGCCCCCGGGCCAGCCGGTCCAGGAGGCTCCGCCCCTGGGCCAGCCTGTCCAGATGTCAGAGCCCAGTCCGGCGGCACCAGCCAAGGAAGCGGTCCCGTCTGCAGCGGCTCTGCTTCCACTCCAGAAGTCGACGGTCCAGAAGTCAATGGTCCAGAAGTCGGCGGTCCAGAAGTTGGCGGTCCAAAAGTCAGCGGAGCAGAAGTCGGCGGTCCAAAAGTCGATGCCTCCTCGTGTCCTGAAATCGACGCCTCCTCGTGTCCTGAAGACGACACCTCCTCGTGTCCAGAAGTCGACGCCTCCTCATGTCCTGAAGTCGGTGCCTCCTCGTGTCCAGAAGTCAATGCTTCCAGTCCAGAGGTCGACGCCTCCAGTCCAAAGGTTGATATCTCCAGTCCAGAGGTCGACGCCTCCAGTCCAGAAGTCGACACCTCTTCCAGTCCAGAGGTCGACGCCTCTTCCAGTCCAGAGGTCGACGCCTCTTCCAGTCCAGGGTTCGACGCCTCCTCCAGTCCAGAGGTCTGATCCTCTCCTCCACCTGTGTTGTTCTCTTCTCCACCTGTCTGATCCTCTTTTCCTCCACCTGTCTGATCCTCTCCTCCACCTGTCTGATCCTCTCCTCCACCTGTCTGGTTCTCTCCTCCACCTGTCTTGTTCTCTCCTCCAGCTGTCTGATCCTCTTCTCCTCCACCTGTATGCTTCTCTCCTCCACCATACTGATCCTCTTCTCCTCCACCTGTCTGATCCTCTTCTCCACCTGTCTTGTTCTCTCCTTCACTTGTCTGATCCTCTATTCCACCTGTCTTGTTCTCTCCTCCAGCTGTCTGATCCTCTTCTCCTCCACCTGTATGCTTCTCTCCTCCACCATACTGATTCTCTTCTCCTCCACCAGTCTGATTCTCTCCTCCACCTGTCTGATCCTCTTCTCCACCTGTCTGATCCTGTCCTCCACCAGTCTAGTTCTCTTCTCCATCTGTCTGATCATCTCCTCCACCTGTCTTGTTCTCTCCTGCACCTGTCTGATCCTGTCCTCCACCTGTCAGAACATCTCCTCCACCAGTCTAGTTCTCTTCTCCATCTGTCTGATCATCTCCTCCACCTGTCTTGTTCTCTCCTGCACCTGTCTGATCCTGTCCTCCACCTGTCTGGTTCTCTCCTCCACCTGTCTTGTTCTCTCCTGCACCTGTCTGATCCTGTCCTCTACCAGTCTAGTTCTCTTCTCCATCTGTCTGATCATCTCCTCCACCTGTCTTGTTCTCTCCTGCACCTGTCTGATCCTCTCCTCCACCTGTCTGGTTCTCTCCTCCACCTGTCTTGCTGTCTGCTCCACCTGTCTGCTTCACCTGTCTGATCCTGTCCTCCACCTGTCTTGTTCTCTCTTCCACCTGTCTTGTTCTCTTCTCCACCTGTCCTTGTCCTCTGCGCCAACGGCTCCGCCCACAACTCAGAGGTGAGTACTAGAAAAGAACTAGAGAACAGCACAGGTTTTGAGATTTTGGCTAAAATCAGGATAATCGTAGTTTATGGACCACTGAGAATGACTTAAAACAGCTAGAGAGATGATCAGAGGGGGTCTTTGGATGATTTTGGGAGCAGTATTATAAGGAGTACATGGTGACAATTGCATATCACTACATAACATGAGTTGGTGACAAATGGTTAAATTAAATGGTTTATTAGTTTTAAAGATACTCTATATAATTTTTTAAATAATTATCCATGTGTGAGGTTTCTGACAAGCTCTCAGCTGAGCTGTGTCCAGTTTGGAAGCGAGTCGACTATCACTGGTTGGGATGAGCCTCTTTTTTTATGTGCGTGAGCAGTTTGCAAATATTGGTAAACACCCACCTTCTGAGCTAATACACATTCATTCCTCTTCTGGGTTACTCAGGTCATCTGACCAGTTGGTCCTGGACGTACCGAGAACACAACGTAAGTTCAAAGGGGACAGGACCTTTGCTGTTGCTGCTCCTAAAACGTGGAATGTGTTGTCAGTCGTCAAAGAAGGCTGCAGACTTCAAAAGGGCACCTGATTCATGCCTCTGCCAAATCCCTGAGCCTTTCAGTCCTGCAAAATCTCTCTCAGTCTCTCGCCACACCCAGCAGTCCACCTAGATATTCCCATAAGACCCCGCCTCCAATTAAGATTGGCCAATCACCTCTGCCTTTCACAGGAGAGAAGAACAACAATGTTTGTTTCATATTACCATGAACAATTGTTCTCAATAACGAAATATGCCACATTTAAACCACGTGCAAATTACACATCACTTGTTCTAGAGATTTCTTTCAGTTTCCTCCAATCCTGGTGAAACATTTCTAATCAAAAAGCTGCATGTTGCCACATAAAGTTAACAACATAATCAACATACAGTAATCCCTCGCTACTTCGCGGTTCGTTCATCGCGGATTCGCTGCTTCGCGGATTTTTTCTTTGGAGCATTTTTCAGGGGGAATTCGCAGATTTGCGGTATTTTTAGCTGATTCGCGGTATTTTTCTATGCGAAATATCAAGAAATTCTTGTTTTTTTCATCAATTTCATCATAAAATGCACTTTTTGTAATAAAACTAAAAAAAACAAGTAAAAAAATTTTTTTTCTTGAGTTTTACCCACAAAAAGAGAATGTGATCGTACAATAATTCAATAGGGAGCGTGGTTTCACAGACGCGGAAGTGATAGCGTCGGTGAAACGCCGGCTGATCTAGGAAACCCCCGAGCGTTTGAGCGTCAACGAAGTGACACGGAAATGCCGGGCTTTCCAGAAGTAAGTAAGATGACTTACTATGAGCTGACAGTTCGTTGGATTGATCGGTAGGTTGGAAACTCTGATCGTGAATCTGAAGAAACGATGACTGAGTGGTGAGCTGGAAAGGTGACTTCCGTTTATAGCCGCGGTTTGTGACATAGGTGCGACGTGGAGGGAATCCCCGCGAGGGGCATGCTGGGAGTCCCTACTTCGCGGATTTTCACCTATCGCGGCCAGGTCTGGAACACATCTACCGCGATAAACGAGGGATTACTGTACTTCAGTTAAAGAAAAACCTGTTTCTTAACACAAAGTTTAGTGATTTGTCTCATTTCTAACCTTCACCTGTAATCCCTAGAATGATATCCCAGAAACAAGCGGCTAAAATGAGCTTCCTTGGAGCTTAGAGTTGAACGGCAGCTCTTCAAAAGGCCCCCTTATATCTGAAAGTCTGAGCCCAGCCGCGCTGCAGAAAAAGCTCATTTCCATGACCTTTTTTGTGACCTTGCTGTTTTGGTAATTATCTTAAGTTCATGACCCTCGGTCAGAGCTAAGAAGATTGATCGATACATGGACAGCTTTTCTTTCAGGCTAAGCTCCTTCATGAGTACATCAATCTGGTTCATTGTCCACATTACTGCAGAGGCTTCTCCGATTGGCCTGTTGACCTTCTGCTCCCTCCCCTCATCAACAAGGCCCTGATTCACTTAAACCACTCCGTTTGAGGTTGAACATACATGGTATGAATGACTGTTCATGTATGAATTAGAGGTCCATGTGTGTGTTACAGTTCCTCTTTTAAGTCTGCTGTGTATCTGTTTGATTGTGTGTGTGTGTGTGTGTGTGTGTGTGTGTGTGTGTGTGTGTGTGTGTGTGTGTGTGTGTGTGTGTGTGTGTGTGTGTGTGTGTGTGTGTGTGACAGAGAGAGAGGGGTGGGGGGTGTTTTGTGATGAAACCCCAGGGCACATGCAGGTGCATTACAGGTTCCAGGCTAATCCACAGTGATAGCTAAAGTGCTCGGCTGACCACAGGAGACTCTGTGTGTGTGTGTGTGTGTGTGTGTGTGTGTGTGTGTGTGTGTGTGTGTGTGTGTGTGTGTGTGTGTGTGTGTGTGTGTGTGTGTGTGTGTGTGTGTGTGAGTGAGTGAGTGTTCACTTATGGCCACTATACACAGTTCAGTATAAACGGTGTATTGGATACAGAGCCTGCAGGGTGGAGGTTTAACGTGAGAGATGGTGGAGAACAAATGATGTCGGATAGAACACCAACACGCTGCTGTGAAAAAGTTACCTTTCAGTCCTAAGTGCTACATCCTGTTGTAAACAATCTCAAAAGTCCATCCCAAGGAGTGTGCACATGAAGAACACCTGTACAGATTGTTGACCTTTGACTTTGGAGGTTCAGGAGTTCTGTCCTTGGTTTCTGAGCCAACTGCTTCCATTTTCACTGCACAGATACAGCGTGTGCATAAACCGTGTTTAATTTCCTGTATCATGTAAAATGGTAATTGCTTTGTAAAAGATCAAAGGTGAAGTGTCTTTAGAAGTTGATGTGCAGCCAGAAGAGCTACGAGCAATAATCCACCTGCAGTTAGAACAGTGAGTTCAAAACAGATTTTCATGGTGGGATTGTGATAATCTGTGTTATTGTTCTGTCTTAATGAGGTTCATGTTACATGTTCAGGTGTGTGTGTGTGTGTGTGTGTGTGTGTGTGTGTGTGTGTGTGTGTGTGTGTGTGTGTGTGTGTGTGTGTGTGTGTGTGTGTGTTTACAGGGTCTGGGATGTGAAGGTTAGTCAGGGCTGCAGCAGCAGTAGAGGCCCATTTTAATTCTTAACTAGATATCCATGATTTATTAATCTGAGTTTGAAATAACAATTACCGTGTCAGGGGGGATCAGGCCAAAGCCTTAATTGCATTGGAAAACACACTTAATATGGAGCTTGCCCCAACCAAAGCACACACACACCATCCCCAGCTGGCCCTCGTAGACGTCTCTCTGTATTCGTGACTGTGCATCACACAGTTTTATGTAAATCTGAGCAGGAATGTCAGTGCTGCTGGTGCATCAAGTTCTAAATTCAGCAGCAGTCTCGTCTTATAATGAACTGTTCAACCCTCAGGTCCAACAAATTATTGTTTATTTTTAGTCAATCTTTCATTTGGTGTCAAATGAGTGCATGTATCAAACCAAGCTGCTTTTGTTTTACTTCAGCAGCTTGAACATTTGACACAGGTATACATGTATTACATGATGGGATTTTCCAAGAACTTCTGTTTAATCTGCAGAAATCTGACAGCTACTGTTGCCCTTTCATCCTCTGACAATAAACAGTTCCTAGTGCCACTTCGTCCACAACAGGCCTGTTGTCCTTTGGGTCTGACACGGGATGAACTACGGCAGGGGCTCTTTTTGGCCTTCAGGTCCAACTTTCCCAAGGTCCTTTTAGAGATCAGCTATCTGTTGGTTCACCTTGTTGACCTCAGCGTTGGTCTGATTCATATTCAATGCCCAAATCAAATTTACCAAGCCAACATAAATAAAATCAAATCAACTTTATTTATAGAGCGCTTTCACATGCCCAAAACAGACAAACAAAGCGCTGTACACCAATAACAAACACAACAATAAAACAGACATATAACCATTTAAAATACAATAAGAAATCCCGAGTACAAGTTCGCAATCCATATCAGTCCTGTTTCCCGAATCAGATCCAGACTCATTCAAAGTGATGCTGCCCACGCAATCCCATCTTCAATGTCCAAATGCCAACGAGAACAGATGTGTTTTTAGTCGGCTTTTAAAGGTCTGCAGTGATTTGGCCTGCTTTACGTCGGCTGGCAGCTCCTTCCAAAGACTTGGTCCGAGCACTGAAAAGGCATGACTCCCACGAGATTTCAAGCTGTACCTGGGCACAGTTAATAGTCTCTGGTCAGCTGACCTAAGGGAACACACTGTGACATGTCGGTGGATGATGTCAGAAAGGTATTTACATGCCCCTGAGTTTAACGCCTTAAGCACAAACAGGATTACCTTAAACCTGATGCGATAGGAGACAGGGAGCCAATGCAAGGCATGTAGGACTGGTGTAATATGTTCAGACCTCCTGGTAGATGTTAACAACTGAGCAGCCGAGTTCTGAACGGCCTGGAGGCGTGCTATTGGAGCTTGCCTAAGCCCCGCATGTAGCGAGTTGTAATAATCCAGCCTGCAGGTAACAGATGCATGGATCACAGTTTCCAAATGACTACGTGACAGGAATGGCTTAATTTTCGCTATACGGCGTGGATGAAAGAAGCAAGATTTCACGATTCCGTTCACTTGAGCCTCAAATCTGAGCTCTGCATCCAGTTTTACCCCTAGTTTAGTGACCACCGCCTTCTGATGCGGTGCCAGTGTGGAAAAATCAAGCCCTTGGGCACCTCCTAGGGTTTTTGGTGGAGTAAACAGAATTACTTCAGTCTTGTTTTTGTTGAAACACAAGTAGTTCTGAGCCAGCCATAGCTTGATGTCCTCCAGGCAGTCCAACAAAGGTTGAATGGTGCATAAACCACCACGCCTAATTGGAAAAATGACCTGGTAATCATCAGTATATAGATGGAATGACACATCATGCTTGCGGAATAGGTCACCCAGGGAGGAGAAAAATAGTGGGGCCAAAATAGATCCCTGGGGCACTCTCCAAGGAAGCTCAGCCAGGTCGGAGGAACAGTCCCCAACCTCACACAAAAACTCCTCCCTGTCAAGTATGATCTTATCCACTTAAGTGCCTGGCCCGTAATGCCCACAGACTGCTCCAGCCAGTTTATTAGGATGTTATCATCAATGGTATCAAAGGCTGATGTCAAGTCGAAGAACACCGGAACCAAAGCATCACCAAAGTCATTAGCCAATAAAATGTCGTCAAGGACCTTCAGCAATGCAGATTCAGTGCTATGAAAGGGTTTGAACACAGATTGAAATACTTCTCCAATTCCCCATTCCTGTAGAAAAGACATAAGTTGGATAAACACAGCCCTCTCTATGATTTTTGAGATGAAAGGGAGTGTACATACAGGTCTGAAATTAGACAAGATTGTTGGGTCCAATCCTGATTTCTTAAGCAGAGGTCATACCACCACCTGCTTTAGGGAAATAGGGACTTCCCCAGATATCAAGCTGCTATTTATAATTTGCAGTACATGGTCACCCACTACAGGAAAAACTTCTGTCAGTAGCCTTGCCCGGAGAACATCAGTTACCGCCCCTGTTGGCTTAAGTCTCAAGACCAGATCCTCAAGCTCTGCAAGAGTTAATGGTTGAAAACCCTCCAGTGCCTTTGAAACACAGAGATCTGCAGAGGGGGCATGCTTAAGTGGTGGAATGGAGGCTCTTGTCACCCTTACCTTGTCCACAAAGAAGTCCAAAAGATTACATGACTCAATGGTGTACTCAATCGCAAGGGTCTCATTGACATTTAAAATAGAGTCCACAGTCTTAAAACGTATCCTAGCATTCTAAGAGTTTAAGGAGATTACGCTGGCAAAGTACTTTATCCTTGCATCTTTCACAGCTTTCTGATAGCCAATCCAATGTCCTCTTAGTAGGTTAAACGAGCTCTGGAGCCCATCCTTTTTCCACCTGCGCTCGGCCTTCCTGCACATCCTTTTCAGTGCTCGAGTACTCTCAGTTAGCCATGGCTCCTTTTTAGCTTTAGGTTTCTTTACCCGTAATGGGGTTACCTCATCAAGTGCCATGGTGCATGCTGAGTCAAAGTGTACTACAAGCTCTTCTGTGGTCCAAGATCTGTATTCTTGCTCCACACCCCCATAGAAAACACTCCGGCAAACTCAGCAGCTGTAGAGACTTTTAACATCCGACAGCGCTTCATTATGTCCAATAATAACCACCAGTGATCACCAGTAATGCATATGTAGACAAACCTGCACAAAGGCTCATATCAGGATTCTGAACACAAAACTAACTTCGAAATTTACTCCTAAAACTTAGAAAAAATGTCCAAATCAGTTGAATTAAGTTACATGCTTAAAAAGTAAATACATCAAAATGTTTCAAGTATTAAAAACATTAATGTGCAAATGAAAATATGCCTGTTTATAATGCAAATTATGTGAAAAGTTGTTCAAGAGCCTTCATTTTTACACAGCAGAACCAGAAAAAGCTCCAGAATGTTGTGTAGAGGTATATAGACCCTCATACAGGTGAGAAGCAGCCAGATGAAGGGTTTCTTAACTCATCCAAATGTTATCTCATCAGAAAGCCCCTGATTGCCAGCATTTTTGAGCATTTTTACTGTTTTTTGAAGAGTCACAGATTATTGTGCTCTATGATCAAGTAAACTAAACTACCAAAAGAAAGAGTAGACTCACTTCTTACATCAGAAATTATCTGCGTGTTTCTAGCTTTTTCCGTTCTTTCACAATCCGTTGTGGAAGTGTGAGCTGTAGACGCCTTTCTGGTTTGCACCTTGCTTTAGCCCACATGTGTCAGACACAGCATTTTTATGTGGCCCGCAAGAGAAACATCATAAATGTATTAAAACTGACCCGCTGATCGATTTTACCGCAAAGACTATAACTCCCATGATGCTTTGCGGCATTAGCGCAGAGCCGAACTGCCCCCTCTTTTTTGTTTTTTTCAGCATCTGCTGCCGGTGTCTGCAGCTCGCTGTCCCGGACAAACTAAACACTCCTCTCACTCAGCGCCGAGTTTACTCAGCTATTTTCTGATGTTGAAGCCCAGAAATGGAGATTTTAACTGCTCAGTAATGTGTTCACGTTTGAAAGAGAACGTTTTCCAACTAACTTCCAGACAGAGCTGATGTAACTCCAGCGAGTAGCGACACGCTTAAATCAGCCTGACTCTGTGGCTGCTGTAGTTTTTATTTTTCCTCCCCAACACACAACAACGTGGTCAAGCTGCTCAGACACTCTCCATGTTCACAAGCACAAACCTATGTGAGCACTTGTCATCTAATGTTGTCATTATTATGATGAAGATGAACAAAACAACAGGAGTCTCCTCCTCAACTCTGGAACAGGTGAGCATCGCAGTAAATTAGTGGAGCAAACTGAGCTTTAAATATGTTGGTTTTATGCTCTTTTTCTGCTCCAAAACATGAAAGTTAACAGGTGAAATATTGCATTTTTATTTAAGATAAAATTATATTTTTATTTTGTTGTTGGCCCGTGAAAAAAGATTTAACCTACAGTAAACGGAAACTGGAAAGGCTGCAGATAGATGGATAGAATAGAAACTCCCTTTATTGTTCCTCAGTGGGGAAAGCTAGATGTCACAGCAGCGATGACACGTATTACAGGAGAAAAAGGGAGAATAAAAAATAAGAAAAATGAATAAACAAGAAAACATAAATCCTGAACAGATTTTGAAATTGCTCAATATACCACAGGTAATGAATACCACTTATGCATTTTATTTAACATTGACTTGCCCATGTGTAATTTGATTATTCCACATTCAGTGTTAATGCAAAAATAAGTTTGTTTCCAAATTAAAAGTATGCATGTATGTTGATAATGAAAATGTGCAAATTTGCTGTCACTTTTTCAAAAAATATTACGTTTGGCCCACAACTTCGTCCCAGATTTTCATTTCGGCCCAGTGCAAATTTCAGTATGACACCCCTGCTTTAGGCATAGCGGCGTCCCAAACTGATCTTCTAAATCATGGATTGTTTGCTTCCTGATGACGTGATGTGTGACACGCACATATGAAAATCCTCTTTAGAGTCATGATTTTCCTCTCAATGTACGGGAGCTCGTTTCCAGGCCTGCCCTGTTAAAAAACACAACTGACAACTTTAGTCCTCTAGCTAAAGTTGTTCAGAGCCACTGAAAGCCCAAAAAAGCCTGAGTTAGGCTGTAATAATTTGAGCGGACCTGTGAAAGAGTACGAAAGATTTTGCTGTTTGTTTGTTCAAATAGAATATTTAGTACATGAAATGTATGATGATAATAATAATAATTTTAAGCATATTCAACGGTGATGTAAGAGCTAAAAGGCAGACTTTTTCATTATTATTTTCTACTTTTTTATTTTATGTCATTGGAATTTCACGTTGTCCCAGGTTGAGTGATCTCTGTCCCACATTTGGCGATTTGGGATCTGGTCACCCTACTTGACTCGGAGAAGGCATTCTACCCTTTTCCGATTCAAGAAGATTGTCTCGGATTTAGAGGAGCTGATTCTCATCCCAGCTGCTTCACACAGCTGCGACCCGCTCCAGTGAGAGTCGGAGATCACGTTCTGATGAAACAAACAGGACCACATCATCTGCAAAAAGCAGAGACCTGATCTTCAGGCCACCAAAACAGATGCCCTCAACACCTTGGCAGCACCTAGAAATCCTGTCCAACAGAATCGGTGGGAAGGGGCAGCCTTACAGAGTCCAACTTTTACAGGAAATGAGCCTGACGTACTGCCAGCAACGTGAACCAAGCTCTGCCAACAGCCAAATACCTAACAAACCTAACAGCTCGTATCAGAGGGCCTGGCACCCTATGGTACCCACCAAAGCAACACATATCACATACATTTAACCTCTCACCTCTAGTGATTTAACCTTCTCCTCACGCCCATCCTAACCTTAACCCATTTTCTCGTTCTAAACTTCCCGTTAACCTTGTTTGAAAGGAATGATACAACAAGAAACTAAGTTTAGCATGCACAAGTGGGTTAGAGTTAGGATAGGGGTGAGGGGAAGGTCAAATGGCAATAGGATAAAGGTCACAGTTTGTTAAAATATCTGTTTTATCACAGGCGTCGGAAAGACCTGCTCTGGCACAGAGCATCGCCTCCCGACACGTTGGGGTTCCCAACGCGTCGGGAACAAATGCTTGGTCACCCTTCGACAGATTTAGCTGCGTTGGGTATGAGAATGTGCTGACCAAAGGGCCTCCTCAAAAATTACTTGACAAAAAACCGACTTCCCACCACCACTGTCATGTGTTAAAAAACATAAATTACTGAACTTCAATAACTTAATGAAACTTAAAAGAGTCTGTTTAATATTTAAAGTCTTACACTCCCTTGCTCCACCACCACTAAAGCAGTTCATTAGGCATAAAGAAAGATCAAACAGGACAACAAGAGCTACAATTCGAGGAGAATTGTTTATACCTCATAGACCTACAGCATTTGGGCAGAACGTCCTCTCTGTCAAGGGTGGCCATCTGTGGAACAGTCTTCCTCAACCCATTAGAGAATGCCCGGCTTTCAATTTGTTTAAGGCAAAAGTTAAAAACTGGTTATGGACAAAAAAAGTGTGTGATCATGTATGAGTTGTATAGTTTTAATGTTTTATTTGTGAATAGAATGGTGTGTATGTGTAAGTTTGGTGATGGAGTTTTTATTATTTTTGAATGATGAATTTTTATGAATTATTATGTATTTTCATGTCTAGGGACAACAGATGGAAATTAGCCTTTGGCTATAATCTGTCATGTTTACATTCATGTAATCTGCTTTTACATTTATGTGCATTAGCATGCACTGTCCTAAATAAATAAATCCTGAAGGGAAGGGGTCAAATGTCTTTTCCAAATTCACAAAACACATCGGTTGGGCAAACTCCCACGCACCCTCCAGGACCCTCCTAATGCCTGGAACACACCAGATGCGGAAGCGCAACGAAGCGCCATGGAATGACGATCGCTTCCAATTGGCGCCCTTGCTAACCTATGCTCTCGGTCACATCGGCTGCGAAGCGCCACGAAGGCTCCTGTCACGCGTGCCGGTGAATGAAGCCGAGGAGAGGCGATGATCCAGACCAGGGAGGAAACAGGCAGACAGGTAGGATTTCTTACACTGAACTTTAATGAGAAGCACGCAGGAAAATGAAACAATGGACCGACATCAGACACAAAACAGAATGGGCTTAAATACACGAGGGCAAGGAGCTAAGGTGATTGGGAAACAAGAGGCAGGTGGGAGCGATTAACGAGACACAAGGCTGAACCAAAACGGGGAGACAGGACAGGGTGTGACAGCTCGCGCCGTGCAGCAATCGTTTCGGCATGAGCTCTATTTTGTCATGAACCGCGAGTGAGCCGCATCAATTCTGGCAGGAAGTCCAACCAAAATAGAAAAGGCAGGCTGGTAAATTTAACAAAATAATAAAAAAATTATATTAAAACACCGCGATTGATAAATGTGATCATTTTGGTGTATCTAAACAGAGTAGAGATGAACTCCTGCAGAAAAACATAGCATTTCCATAATTTTAAATGCAGTTTTTACAGCAAAAGATGGATTTAATAAATGTGAATACAAACAAATACACAGCAGTAGGAAGGGGGATGGGGGGGGGGACTGTAGACGTAAGCAGAAGTGCATGCTGAAAATCCTTGCCTGATGTGAAAAGAGGAGGAGCGGACAGCACACAAATTTCGTGAGTGATCCACTTTGTGGGGCTTCCCAGTTGATGTGTACTGGGCATAAGGGTACAGAGCTGGTCCAGTGTTCCACGGCCAGGATGAAAACTACATTGCTTCTCCTGAATCTGAGGTTCGACAATCCAGTGGACCCTCCTCTCCAGAACCCCTGAATAGACCTTACCAGGGAGTCTCAGGAGTGTGATCCCCCAGTAGTTGGAACACATACTTGATGTCCCCCTTTTTAAATAGGAGGGCCACCACGCTGGTTTGCCAAGAAGTCCCAGGAGATGGGAGGAGTCAAAGGCCCCACCTGACATATACAGTCATACACAAACAGAGTCACACACTCCCTCCCTCATGCTCTCACATACACATACAACCAAAGACTTACAAAAATGCACAGCGGACACCCACCCATGCTCCCCATACACACCCTATTCACTCTGGTCCCGGTACTGCTGCACATGGGGTACAACCAGTACCGGTTCCCAGAGTTAAACCCTTTCAGCTGGGGTGCTGATGAGCAGGCTCCCCCGCCCAACGCTGAGCACAGCAACCCACCACCCCAGACCCCAACCAGAAGGCCGGATCTCCCTCCTAGCCTCCAGCCCCAGGAAGCCAAGAGACAACAGAGGTGTGCTAAGACCCCTAGTCTTCCTCCGCCTGCTCCAATATGATGTTAGTGAGTGTTGATGAGGTGTATTCCATGGCTGTGGTGAGCAGGCAGTGCGGGCATCGTCTGGCCTATGCCAGCTGATGCCACCACACCACCACAGCCCTCAATGTCTAAGTGCAGTTTAAAATAGGAAGTGGGCAGCGACACTTGGGATGAGGCTGAGAAATCCCCCTGCCAACTGCCTTTGAATGTGCTCACTCCCAAGGCCCTAAGTGTTTTTTTTTTCGTGGAATGTCGTTGGTGGAAGTGTTTAAGGTGTAAATAAAATTGGAGGGCAGGTCGCCACAGGAATGCGGAAATGGGGTCCATACCCGCACTCCCTGACTTGTCCACCCGCTAAGGTCCTATGTGCATGTTTGTGTGACGATGTGAGGGAGCAGGAGGAGAAAAATGTGTGGGGATGGGGAGGAATGGCTGGTTGAGATTAGCCCTCCAGGGAGCCAGATCCCCCACTGGCCCCAATAAGCACCTCTGTTGTCAAAATGCCATGCAGGGCATAGAGACCCCAGCCCATCATGCCAGGGCCCAAAGCTACAGCATCACAGAGTCTCACAGAGTCCGAGGGCACCAACCCAGCCCCACACCAGCAGAATAGCTATGCCCATCCCTGCATTTGAATAACTTCCAGATTATATAAGAATATAAGAATATATAAGACATAGGACATCCAGGTAAGGTTGGGTCCTCCCCCTCCTGGACTTCCCCCTCCCCTGTGATGGGACAGCAGAGGAGCCAAGGTCTACCTGAGGCCCCTGAACCCCAGTCAGGCACTGCTGAATGGCCCTGCGTTCTCCCCGGCAGCATACATGTCAGGACCTGACCCCAAAGGCCCCGCCCAGATTCCCCCACGGGACCCCCACGGGGTCGGCCACCCCCACACCCCACTTGTTTTTAAACAAGTTTGGGACCAGAAGTTCTGGTCAAAGCTGACTGATAGTTCCACCTCCCATTTTTCAGTAGGGTTTGCTATTCTATCGTCTATTTTGGACAGTGTCTTATAAACTTTAGACAGTAGTTTGGGGGATTTGAGATTATAGAAGTCTAATACCCTTGGTGGTGTTTGTAATTCTATTTTATTGAGCTTAAATTTTTGTTTGACTACAGATTTAATTTGGTGATATTCTAAAAAGCTATTTTTATATATTCCAAATTGGAAGACTATTCTATTAAATGGGATGAAGTCCAATCCTTCATATATGTTTTCCAGGTATAGGATTCCTTTATTTTTCCAGTATGGAAGGTTCATCATTTTGTTATTTTGCAAAATATCAGGATTATTCCAGATTGGTGTGCGTCTGCATGGTATTAGTGAATACTCTGTCATTTTTAGATACTCCCACCATGCTGTCAGAGAGGTGATTTGGTAATTGAGGAGTCTAGAGATCTAAACCAGTCATCTGGTGGTTTGTTTGGGATCATTGAAAATAAGTAATTTATTCTGGGTAAGACCATCATTTTAATTGTAGCAACCCTCCCCATGAGTGATATCAGTAAGGATTTCCATCTTGCGAGATCATCTTCCACTTTCTTTAAAAGTGGGATGTGGTTTATTTTGGTTAGATCTGCCAACTTGGGAGAGACATTAATTCCCAGGTATGTGATATTCCCTGACTCCAATTGTGTATTAAGTAAATTTACAAAAGAGAAATTAGTTGGTAGAACTGTGGATTTTAACCAGTTTATAGAGTAATCTGAAACTCTTGAAAAATTGTTTATCAGTTCTATTGAATGGGAGGGAGAGGATTGAGAATTCTGGAGAAAGAGTAAAACATCATCTGCATAAAGACTCATCTTATGTTCTATTTTCTTACACTCTATCCCTTTAATATCTGTTGATTGCCTAATTGCTGCTGCTAGTGGTTTGATAAAGATAGCCAACAGTGAGGGGGAGAGTGGGCATCCCTGCCTGGTCCCCCTCTGAAGACAGAAGCTAGCTGACATTTGGTCGTTCGTCCTGACACATGCAGTTGGTGAACTGGATAATGTTTGTAGCATGTTTATGCAGAAGTTCCCAAAGCCAAATTTATGTAAATTTGCAAATAAGAACTCCCAGTTAACTCTATCAAAGGCCTTTTCGGCATCTAGAGATAATATACTAGTTTCTATGTTTCTGCTGTAAGAGAAATCTATCAAATTAAGTAATCTACGTGAGTTAGTGGATGACTGTCTACCCTTAATGAAACCAGTTTGGTTAGGGTGTATTATGAAGGGGGTTACCTTCTCTAATCTTTTTGCAAGGGCTTACAAATTATTTTGAGATCAACATTTATAAGAGAAATTGGGCGGTAGCTGGTAGGAAATGCTGGGTCTTTGCCTGGTTTTAACAAGAGATTAATATTGGCTGAGTTCATGTTTGGCTGTAATCTGCCGCTCTCTTCGATTTCCCAGTCCTTTCCCAGTCCTTTTATTGACAGAGAGGTTAGTTGCATAAGCAGTCGTCAGGGTGTTGTCTGCACTCGAACGGAAAAACAACTCCATGGAAAAAAAACATGTGTGGTGTGTAACTGTGATGGTATCTGTACAACAAGAAAGTCCTGTTTACTTGAGAGTTTTCTTCAGATTTCAGATTTCAGATTTATTGGCCAAGTAAAATTACATTTACAAGGAATTTGTCTTCGGTAGATGTTCGCTCTCTAAAAACATACAACAACCACAATAAATGAGAATAAAAATACCTAAAAACACATAAGAACATGTATACCCACACACATGTTCATTTACACACACAGATATATATATATATATATATATATATATATATATATATATATATATATATACATACCCACACACACACGCACGCACACACACACACACACACACACACACACACACACACACACACATATTTGTGTGTGTGTCTGTGTGTGTGTAAAATCCTCCTTATTTTCTCTAACACCCAGAGATTTGAGAGCCCAACCCAAAGTCCCCAGACTCTGCTTCCTCACTGGAAGAAAGAAAGAAAAAAAGAAAAGAAAGAAAATTATATTTTAACTGGAAGATGTGGTGGCTGCACAGTGGTGCAGTGGTGAGAGCTGTTGCCATGGGTTCGCTTCCCAGTCTGGGAACTTTTTGCATGGAGTTTGCATGTTCTCCCTGTGCATGCGTGGGTTCTCTCCGGGTACTCCGGCTTCCTCCCACAGTCCAAAAACATGACTGTTAGGTTAGTTGGTCTGTCTAAATTGCCCTTAGGTGTGTGTGTGTGTGTGTGTGTGTGTGTGTGTGTGTGTGTGTGTGTGTGTGTGTGTGTGTGTGTGTGTGTGTGTGTGTGTGTGTGTGTGTGATTGTTTATCCTGTGTGTCTCTGTTGCCCTGCGATGGACTGGCTCTCTGTCCAGGGTGTACCCCACCTGATTGCCCATTGACCGCTGGAGATAGGCACCAGCCCCAGAGCTGTAAGACATATGGACACCTTTATGTCTGAACATAGTGTTCGTTATGGACAATCCATGATGAGTACAGAAGTTCAATAACAAAACACCGCTCGAATTCAGATCAGGAGGGCATACCTCCGTAGGGGGCGTAGTTGTCAATACAACGGAAACATTCCTCAGCTGTTGCGCTGGTTGGATGACAGGTATTGACCTAAACAAGAATTAAATCAACCGAGACAAAACCTTTTCAACAATGTCACCATCCTTCAGACCTGCTTCCTAGATGAAGCAGGAATAAATGGATCATCCTTTAAAAGCAGACTTTTCCTTTTACAGGAGGAACATGAGAATGAGGACATTTAGTTACCGTTCCTCCTTGTGAAGATCACCTACTCTCACTCAGTAGGCCTTGAACAACTACTTGGTTGTGCAGAGTTAATGTATGATTGCTAATGGGAAGTGTAATGAGGTTGACCCGCAGGCCCGGTCTAATTTCAGGAGCTGTTTAAGTAACTGGTGGATTCTAAAGGTAATCTTTACGAGCTGGCAGAAAGTTGCTGAGACTTGAGTGAGCGGAGGGAGTCTTTTAAGAGTTGGAGAGCAGAGCAGCGAGACTTTTCAATGACTTACTTATGATGTATCATAGGTTTGTATTCTCCATACTCAGAGAGGGCGCAGAGAGGAATGTCTAAATATAAAAGTATGTTTCTGTCACTCGCTCATGCACACATCTACAGTCAGAAACAGTCAAATATCCGCTTTCCTTTTCTCACTGCTCTCTTTTTTGTCTCTTCTGTGTCTGTACATCTGAAGGAATTCTCCATCCATCTAATTCCCCTCCTGGTTCTTTTATATTGAGGCTGGGCCCCGCTCGTATTCCATGTCAAAGGCTTTTTCTTTTATTGAACATCAAATCCTCTGTGTCTCGCCTGGCGCTTTCCTTTCCCTGCTCGGCACCATGCATATTCAGGAGTCGGCGGCCGTGCTATAAGGCCGGGTAGCCCTCTAAAACCCGCAATTCTGAGCATTATTCTCTATATTTAGGTGGTAAGTCGACCACATAGTCACTGGGATTCAGGGCGCTGAATGAAAACGTGTGGTTAGAAGTCATCTTTCACTCTTCTTCTGCTGCTCTTTGTTAAATAGTCTCTCAGACTGTTTCAGAGGCCTCATCACTGGGTTGGGGAGACAGGGCTTTGCTATCCACCCGTTTTAGAAGAACCCAGGATGTCTGGCTGTTCTGACTTCAGTGCTTCTATGATGGAATGAGCTACAAGGAGAAGGATGCAACATTGTCTTCTGATAGTGTGGTACACATAGTGTGATCTCCAGAAATGCTGTGTGATTTATGGGTCATGTCTTTAAATTCTCTAGTCTGATTGTATTTGAATGATCCTTTATCGTGGGGAAATGCAGGTACACCACTAGAAAGTTACAGGTGAACATGCATCTACCTAAAACATCAGGCTCCATAGTCAACAGCAGCATCACACATCTCCTGCCACACGATCAAACTGTGGGGCTGTGGTTCGGCAGATTACGGCAATCTGCTTTTCCTTTGCTCCTGCAGAGTGTAGACACACATTCTTCTGTATCTGGAGTTAAAAACTAGAGATGACAATGACTCTGCTGTAATAAGGAAATCATTCTGTGGCCAGATGATGTTTTGGGTGTTTTCGATCCTAAACGCAGCAGAATGCTCAAGCCTTCATCAGTCAACAAGGATTTTACACACATGGACGTTTTCATCTAGTTAATGTCAAAAACTCACCTAAAGTTGCAAACCCAGTGGCTTTGTTGTGAAATATGTTTTATTGGGAGCGATGTCCAATGCTCAGATATACAAACTCACACAAAACCCAAAAATGGTGAGCATGGTTTGTTAGAAACAACAAACAAAAGTCTAAAACACAAAGAAATGAAATACTTTACAAAACAAGAAGTGAAAATAGAAATAGAAAGAGAGGAGAAGGCTGGAGGCAACTGGGACAAAGGAATGCTGGATGGAAGGAAAACCAAGTGAAAGACGAGAGGAACAGACATGAGTCTACAGGATAAATGCTGCATTCCTGTGTGTGTGTGTGTGTGTGTGTGTGTGTGTGTGTGTGTGTGTGTGTGTGTGTGTGTGTGTGATGTCATTCAGCAACCTGGTGTGCTTTTTTAATTCTATTGAGTAAATAATGCATCCACCAAGGTTCATAATTTATGTAAGTGGACATGCAATCAGTTCAGATTAACATGCACGATGCTCCAGTGTGTGTGTGTGTGTGTGTGTGTGTGTGTGCGTGTGTGCGCGCGTGTGTGTGTATGTGTGTGTGTGTGTGTGTGTGTGTTTCTTTTAGAGAGAGACGTACAGGATAGTCACTGTAACATGTCGGGTCACTGACTTTATCTTTTTGCTCTTTTCCACTTTTCCTCTCTCTCCTGGTTCCATCCCAGCTAAAGGAGCAGCCTGCAGCAGTTTTAAAACAAAACAGGAACACGAATAATTTAACTTGATTCTTTTAGCAAATGAATAGAGGAACAGATATTACTTCTGCATGGATTTAAAGAGCATGTTGCAGGTTACAGCCTCCTTTGAAAAAATATTACATAACAAACATAACAGGAACTTGTACTAAATAAAAATGTACACATAAATTAATTGTTATGCTTTTGGAGTCATTTTTGTGAGAAAAATGTTTTTTTTTCTGCCAAACCAGGCAGAGGGGGTCCTGTTAGCTTGATCCACATAAAATATGGATATTAATGCCGGTTCTGACACTTAGGAAATGTACATGTTTATAACTATACTCATGGTGGACCACAGCCATACAGTTATGAGTCTGCTGCACGCCCCAGAGAGCTGAGACAAACCAGAGGGAGAAACAATGACCAAGATTCCTAGCTAGCTAGCTTATACTCATGCTCTAACATCACAATGTTTAACAGGTTACATGCCTGTCAATATCCATTCACGTAATGTAGTTTAGCGCTTTAGAGAGAGAGAGACGCCTGTCATCACCTGGGCCAGTGGCCCGGGCCTGGGTCGGACCCAGAAACCAGCTTCCCCAGTTCGCTAGGAATTTTTTATTAGCTCTGCATCCTCTTCTGGAGCTTAGTGCTAACGTCCCTGATCTGGACTCTAGGAGCTAGCAATTATTGTTCTAAACTCCACCACAAGTGTCTGGAGGATAGAAGACATGCTGAACTCCATCACATCACTGACTCTGTAATCCTCCGATCTGGACACACCAGGACCAGAAAATGCCGTTCTTTCTCTTATCTAACCCGTGGACTCGATGTCTGGACCTGCTGAAGTTTGTAGATCCTCCACACATTAGTTTATAATTTTTAAGAAAAAAGAACGCAATCTAAAACTAGTGAACACACACTGACTAGATAACATGACCTCTCTACCAGAAAACGACCTACTCTCCACCCTGAGCTTCAGGCAGGATTAGCGTATAACTCCCCCTTATTACGTCAGCATTTTATATGAAATTTAACCTGTAATTTGCTCTTTAACCTTTTTCAGACCAAAGAAGTAGATTAATTTGGTGAAAATAATCACATTTATGGGGCATCAGTAGCTCAGGGCAAGACACTTGACCCACCTTGCCTGCAGTTATTTCTGAACCTGCTGACTTTCTGGGATTTGGGCCAGCAACTATCACTAAAGTCTACAGGGACTTGAAGTCACACATCATCACCTGTTCCAGGTCCTGCGGAACTAAACCATCTGCTCCAGATGAACTCCATCAGCAGAAGACCACACCAGGTGTCTTTCAATTAAATTAAATTAAATTAAATTAAATTCAAAAATACTTTATTAATCCCAGAGGGAAATTAGAGTTTCAGTACACACAATTCTGAGATCAGACATACATAGGCAAAGACAAAGACACATGACAATAATTGGTGACTGTGGTCATTCGCAACCCGAGTCGCGCTACCTTAATAGAGATCAGAGGGGTTTACATGAGGATGGGGTCAGGTGGAGGGAAAAAAAGGCCCTTCAGAGTTACCCTCCACAGGGAGGGCAGCTTTGCTATGCAAAAAACACCTCAGACAGAAATGCAACAGACTTCAGACATAATACAACATAAGTGTCCACTAGGTGGGGTGGTAGGGTTTGGGACTCTCCACACGTCAGTGAATGCAGCCGCGATAAGCAGCGCTCGTCATCTCAGTCTGGAGAGGGGCGGGAGGTCGTTGGGTTTAGAGGGCACAGTGACTCCTGGAACGATTTAGCTGCCTTCACAGCTCGCAGTGCCTCCCAGACTGGGATAGGGAGACAGAGTTGTCATGGTGACGGCAGCATTCCACATTTCTTCTGAGGGGGGTATTCGTTTCAGCCTCACAGGCTCAAGGGCACCAGATTCAGATAAGAAATTGTTTTGGGGCCAGACAGAGATAATTTCCTCTTTGTCTTAAAGTTCCATTGATCCTCAACCCCTATGAATTCAAATATGGCGTAAATTAATCTACCTCAATCCATGCTGATTCGTCCACTCGCTCCTTGATCTCATCCATCTTTTGTGCCAATGCATGAATCTCAGCCAAAGTTCCAAGCTTATGACTCATCTCAACAATTATATGAGTCTGTGCATTCACAGCGCAGTATAATCCATCCCTGAGCTCCGGGAAAGAGCCAATATTCCTTGACAGCTCGTTAATTTTCCGGTAAGCCCGGTAACCTCCCAGGCCAAAAAGCAGGAAACCTGACACCAACACCACAAATATCCTGACGTCTTCAGAATCCTCTACAGACAGTTGAGATAAGCAAATCAGGTTCCACTGTTTCCAGGAGTCCATGATATGCCCAACTGGTTCTGTCCCAGAGGGGCACCCGGGAACCCCTTCTCCCGTTCTCATCGTTGAAGAAAATGTGTCAATCGCGTTGAGAGACCAACTGACCAGGTACATTTTAGCAATTTCAGTTTCCAGTTTTCCAGAAAAAATGCAGAAGCGCCGTACACCCAGAGACAGACAAAGAGCCTTGAGATAAGCTAGGGAGGAGAGGAGGAAAAAAGCATCTGTACTCTCCAAGAGCCGGACGCTGGGTGTCAGCTGTTCGGTCAGAATCTGGTGTCAACACCAGTGGCAGCTGGTGATTTATTTATTTATTAATTTATTTTTTGGTTGGGTGCATTTCTGCCATCTATCTTTAGATGTGCTAACCCAGGCATGGGCATACCACGGGCCACATATGGCCCGTTGGAGTTTTTAATCCGGCCCGCCGGAATTATAGTACATGGTGTTATTAAACCTAAATCAATTGTCATTTTCCCTGCAATGCCTATGGTTCTCCAGTAGATGGCACATTCCAAATAGCCCGAATCAGAGAAACAATCAGAAGTCAAGTCTCCACCATTATTTTGGTAGTCAGACACATGCAGACTTGTTTATATTTGTTTATTGCCAGACAGAGTCAGGCCCTGTGGAGCAGGAATTTGAAAATAACCAGCTGGAATTGGAAGATTTTTCTTTTGCGACCATTTCAAGGAAGACTGGCAGGACGTTTGTAGTCATCGGCTGTTCTATTAGCAACAGAAAACTCCAGATTAAAAAAAAAAAAAAAACTAACTGCATGCAAGAAATGGGCTCTGCAACAGTGACTGTCTATGTTGTAAACCGCACGGTTTCCACAAATTTCATGGGCTTCCCGATGACTAAGGTGTTCGCCACAAGAATATAAACAGAAAGAACTTTGTTCCAAACAAAAACAGCACAGTAAGTAATTCACATCAAACCACATTAACTAGCATTCTGAATAGCAAAGCTAACACAAATCTTTTGCTACTAGCTAACTGTGCAACTCATCACATTCCAAGCAGGTATATTGAGTAAGCTGGGCAGACACTGCGCGACTTTTTCACTCGATTTATGGGGGTTGTATGAGGACAACGAAATAAAGTAAATTTGGGGTTTGTGATCAGCTTAATTTGACATGAACACAACAAACACTCTTTCTTGACAATCCTTGTCATTGTGTGTAAAAAAACGTGTAGACATAAAAACGAACGTGTGTTATTAGGGAAATAGTGGCCGAACGGTATTGATGCATGATTGCACATGTGCCGTGAGCGGTTCTGGTACTTTTTGGGTCGCAGCCGCTCACTGCGCCGCTTCAAACCTCAAGAGGAAAAAGCAAAATATCAAACACTCCAGAAGTCAGTGTGAGCTCATGATTGCTGATCGGTAGCTGGTCATGTGGTGTTAATCACCTCTCATAACCCCTGTATACTGCGCAACGCTCAGCGCAAAACTCGCCTCGATCTTGTGGATTCTCGCATGAGTGGAAAATCGGCTCAAAAAAGTGAAAATTTGCACAGTGTCCACCCGGCTTAATGTTCTGTTTCCTCTATAACTTTGGCTAATCAAGTGCAAATGAGAAGTGCAATGGCAATCTGCCTCTTGGCCAGATCGTCGTTGTAAATGAGAATGAGTTCTCAATCGACTTTACTGGATAAATAAAATAAAACTGAAAATATTCCCAAATGCACAGGATTTATTGTCCATTATGAGAGGACTAAACAACCCCAAATACAAGGTGATTGTCAAACAGAGCAACATTACAAAATTTATACTTCATAATTTATACTACAGTCTTTAAGAATCACCTAAAATCACACCTCCTTCGCTTGGCGTTTCCAGAACATGTTTGATTATGGCCCTCTATTATGTTGAATCCATTCCACAGTTTTCATTGGTACACTCAATCCATCCACTCAATCCAATTGTGTCTCACACATTTGTATTTTACCGGAATGTTTCATCTATCTTGTAATTTCCAGTTTGTATTTTGTAATTTGAATCTCTTTTATTGTTGATTTATTCAGTATAATTACTTACAACTGTACCATGTTCAGCGCTTTGGGCTTCCTGACAGGGTTGCGGAAGGCGCTTTATAAATAAAGCTTTGATTGATTGATTGATTGATTGATTGATTGATATACGTCATTTCGATTTTCAGTTATCCACAAGATGGTGCTCTACACAAATCGCTCACTGAATCTGTCTATATTGGACTCACTCTTTTTCATGCTTTTCCCCTTTCAGGCTTTCATAAAAATCAGTCGTCTGAAGAAAAGAAAGGTGGACAGTGAGTGACGAGTTTTCAAGAAAGAGTGGACAACAAAATATTTTTTCACTGAAGTTCGATCAACAGCTGTTTGTTTGTTATGCCAAGAAACAGTCGCAGTATTCAAATAATACAATATCAGCCATTATTTTTCCACAAAGCATGCTAACTACGCTTGCAAACTATCAATACTAGAACGAGCGGCTACTGCTGAGAGGTTGACAGCTAATTTACAGGCTCAGCAGAACTTTTTTCAACAACAAACTACAATTCAACAGGCAAGTACTAAGGCATGTTTTTTGCTAGCATTCCAAATAGCAAAGGCTGGCAAGCCTTTTTTAGAAGGCGAGTTTTTAAAAGAATGCATGATAGAGACTGCAGGTATTGTGTGTCCGGAGACCAAAGACAAGTTTGAAAAGGTTAGTTTATCACGCAGAACTGTGACTCGCCACGTGGAACTAATTGATGAAGAAATAGCCAGCCAAATAAACGAAAAGGCGGAATCCTTCAATTTATATTCGCTGGCACTGGATGAAAGTAATGACATAAAAGACACTGCTCAGCTCCTTATTTTTATTCGGGGGATTAACGAGCATTTTGAGGTAACGGAGGAGTTTTGGGCCATGGAGTCCCTGAAAGGACAAACCCAGGGAGAGGACCTGTTTGTCCGGGTGTCGGCTGTCATTGAAAGATTGAAGCTACCTTGGAGTAAGTTTGCCAACGTCACCACGGATGGATCACCTAATTTAACTGGAAAACACGTTGGACTGCTGAAAAGAATCCTGGATAAAGTGTGTGTGTGTGTGTGTGTGTGTGTGGGGGGGGGGGGGATTGAAAACTACAAAACTGACTGTGTTGTAGCCAGTGAGAATTACTGATGGATCTGAAAAGGTGAAGAAGTATATGGTTAGGTGGGCATGTGCCAAAGGATGATAATTATTTTTTGTGAAAGACTTTTTATTGCAAAAATGCAGTTATTTTTTTAAACAATAGTTGCGTATTAATGCTTTACCACAAAGGCTGTTCACAGTGAAAATGAATGTCAGTTTCCCTACTGTGTTGTGTGGAAAAAAATGTATTTTTAAAATAGTTTGTACAAAAAGGGGGTTGAAAACTAGCAAGATGACTGTGTTGTAGCCAGTGAGTCACTGATGGGGAAGAAGTACAGTATATGTCAAAGGATAACTTTTTGTGTGAAAGAGTGTTTATTTACTGTTGTTAATAAATGCAGTTCTTTTTTCAAAAAGCCTTGCATGTTCATGCTTCACTACCTATTAAAGGTAAACCCTTTTATGCAATGACATTTCCTTGTAATTTGTATTATTTCGCACAAACACTATCCATCTGCTCCTGTAATGGCCCTTCTGTCAATTTTTTTAACCTATTGCGGCCCACAAGTCAAAAAGTTTGCCCACTCCTGTGCTAACCACATATCACTACTAAGGGACACCAAATAACCTTTCTTATGCGTTTACAACTTGAACCCAACAGTACCAGGTCCACAAGCACTTCCAGCAGCAAGTTGTTCCAAAAACATGTTTAATATTCACCAGCATTTGCAAACTGCTCACTTGCTTAACAGGAAGTGGCTCATCTTAATTTTTCTACCTCAACAACACCCAGTGGCAATAAGCAAAAAGCTAAATAAAAAAGGCCTAAAAAAACTAAACACAGACATTGAGAAGAACACGCACTAGCAACAATGCAAAAGGATCATGTCCACAGAAGCAGCCATTTAAGTCAAAGCCCAGACTCTCCTCTGTACAACAACACAAGTACCGTTATGCTACCCACAAAACGCTAGGATCTCAGCAGCAAAATAAACAAAGCCTACTTCATGAAGTTAAAAATGCAAATTCAGTCTGACCTTTTCAGGTTTTTGGGCATAATAATCCGTGTTGTAGTGAAAAAAAAGAAACACTTTGTAATGCAATGTCTCAGTGTCACAGTTAACTGATCCGTGGCTGTCCTGGGCTCATCTTACCTGCTGGAGTGTGTTTACACACTCCGACGTTAAGTCTCCAACACTACATTCCATCATTTTCCTGTTCTCCATATAAAAATGCACTAATGGGCACCAAAACGCCCACTAGTTAACTAGAACTAAATAAATAAACATAAACATAGTGAGGGTGTTGTAGACCTTACTAGTTAACTAGTGGCATGCCTGTTTTGCTCACTAGTTAACTAGTTACACCTAAAAACACATACATGCTGACCATTTTTGTACACTAGTTAACTAGTGGAACAATTGAAGTCTCACTAGTTTGCATGTGTGGCAGTGCAGCAACCCACTAGTTAACTAGTGCGCACAAGACACACACTAGTTGCTGTTTTTGGAGCTATCTAGTTCACTTGTAATACAATAATGTTCTCTTACTAGTTGTTTAGTGACAAATTTACCTTCACTAGTTAACTGGTTGACATATTTGGCCTTTCCAGTTCACTTGTAATGGGACAGGACAGAATCACTAGTTAACTAGTGAGCATATCTGCATTATAATTTTCTCTCAGTAGCTTATAGAGGGCAAACTGAGCATTACATGTTAACTAGTGAATACAAAACACTGCCACTAGTTAACTAGCTGCAGAAAAATGCCCCTAAAACTAGTAAACTAGTGGATTTTGAATAAATACACACTTAGCTGGCATTTTATGTAACTAGTTAACTAGTTGGCAGTATTGCAGTCACACTAGTTAACTAGTTAGCAATGTCGGCCTTCACATGCAAATGAAGAAATGCGGAACAGTGTTGTGATTGGTCCATTTAGGACTGAGATACAGAGAAAGTATGGCGAACTCCATTCAGGCTGTTCTAAGAGAAAATTTGATAAACTAAGATCGTTTGAGCATAAAAATATGATTTGACAACATTTGTAGAGAGAAAGTTGTGGTGTAATGCTGTAATCTTTGTTCAGCTAACGTGTACAGTCTTTAGTTTTTCAGTTATTAGTCTGAAAAAGCCTGCAGTCGGAAGGCAGTGGCAGACAGCATGTCTGTTTCCCGTGACAGGGAAGTGCAGATACTCTGCAGAAATCTCAGTCGGATATATTGTTTTACATTTGTACAAAAGTGATAAGTTTAAAATACAGTAATAAAAAGGGCTCTATTTCACATACATTGCTATAAAGTTGGTCAGCTCACATGATGCTTTGAAGCTATGAATTTGCGATGGGGTTGATGGGACTATGACCTAGTGGTCTAGTGGTTTAAGTGTATGGATGAGATGGTGATGATTGTGGGTTCAAGCCTAGCTCACACTTGATAGTTTTGTGTTTTATTTTAATTTTTCCTTTTACATAATTTTTGTATGCATGTCAACAGAAAAAAAAACCTTAAAACTGTGAAACACGTTAATCCGTAACGGATTAGTGGGCAGTCTTACTTTGTTCATCTTTATACTGCTCAACAGAAAAACACTGCAATCACTGATCAGTGTGCACGGCAGCTGATTGATTAATAGTGCTGCTGTGTGCGCTGAGGAGGGATGACACTTGGCCAGAGAGGTAAATATGTGCCAAAATGCATATAGTTGTAGCTTGTGATATGGACACTTGTAGAATAACATTTGACAACTGGAGCATCAGAAATCTGAAGTTGTACCTGAAACATCTCAGCGAGCAGAAATAAATCACACAGAAACTGAATTTCAAATTGCACTAAAACTCCAAAGTGGGCATTCGTACCCTCACTAGTTAACTAGAGAGCAAATCCACCTTCACAAGTTTACATGTAGGTGTCACACTGAAGCCACTAGTTCATTAGATGAGGTTCCTTTCGCCAGTATGTTAACTTTTGTGCCACATGCAAATGTTTGGGGTGGGATTTTGTGAAATTCTGAGCTGTGATTAGTTGTCATATTTATTTGGACATAGGGAGCCAATAGAAAGCCTCAATTTGAGAAATTCTCCCCCTCCTAATTAGAACTCTGTGCAACTAGCTAGCTAATATGAATGTAGGCGTGAACTAGTTTACTAGTATACATTTATGTCCTCACTAGTTAACTAGTTTGGATGTTGGATGCATCAACTAGGTAACTAGTGAGCCTGCTACCATCAACTAGCTACCTAGTGAGCCATTTAGGGTTCTCTAGTTAACTAGTGGTATTGACCTACTCCAACGAGTTAACTAGTTAGGAGATATGCCTTCACTAGTGAAGATGTGGACACTTTTGGCTGTCACTAGTTAACTAGTGAGACACCAAAACCTTCAACTAGCTGACTGGTATGCATTTTGGCCTTTTCTAGTTAACTAGTAAGCCATTTTTGTGTCATCTAGTTAACTAGTGAGGCCAAAATATGTTCACTAGTTAACTAGTGCACATTTCTGTCTCCCACTAGTTAACTAGTGTGCACATTTTGACCCTCACTAGTTAACTAGTGAGACACAAATACCTTCAGCTAGCTGACTGGTATGCATTTTGGCCTTTACTAGTTAACTAGTGAGCCATTTTTGTGTCAACTAGTTGACTAGTGAAGCCAAAATGTGTTCACCAGTTAACTAGTGTGCACATTTATGTCTTCCACTAGTTAACTAGTGTGCACATTTTGACCCTCACTAGTTAACTACTGAGACACAAATACTTTCAGCTAGCTGACTGGTATGCATTTTGGCCTTTACTAGTTAACTAGTAAGATGTTTTTGTGTCAGCTAGTTGTCTAGTGAAGCCTAAATGTGTTCACTAGTTAACTAGTGCGCATTTCTGCTGTCACTACTTAACTAGTGTGTACATCTTGACCCTCACTTGTTAACTAGTTGACACAAACATGGCTCACTAGTTAACTAGTGGACAGAAGTGGCTTACATGTTCATGACATTGCTGCCTGATATCCGGATATCAGAATAAATGGTCATTCGGCTTGCCATACAGGTGAGTGTCAGAGCCACTGTCCAGATCCCTAAGTACATCAAGGACAATGGCCTATCGGATGATGTGCTCGGTGAATTTCCCAGACAATGGTGAATAGAGGAGGAGACACTGTAAATACCATCGAGGGAAGACAAACCCTAGGATGTATCATCGACAAATTACTCAAGTGGCTGATGTCTAGAAAACCTTGCCAGGACAGGCCCACAGTAAAGTGACTCTGCTCTGTTTAACAGCAGAAGCCGGGATTAATCTCAGCAGACATGAACATTTTTCAGAATGCTTTGAAAAGAAACACCAAACTTCAGTCTGAGAGCTCTGTTTTGAGTCCAGTCAGGTTCGCTGATGGTGGGAAACCACCTGTAGCCGCTCTGGAGGTTTCATGTCCAGTTTTCCTCCCAACACATTCTGCTCCTCTCCCACAGCATGTTCCATGGCCACTCCACACATCTCCACCGGGCATTTGGTTTAATCCAGACCAAATGCTAATAGGCCTGTTTGGTTGCTGGCCATCTGCCTGGGCTGCTGGTCAACTATCCAAGCTGTGCCGAGCACGTCTGCCAAAGTTTGAGCTGCCCAGAGACCACTTCAGAACCAGAGGACACTTGACAGCCAATCGTCCACACTCACTCTACGCTGGGTAAAAGGGTCTCATTGATCGTTTCAGGATTTGGGGAGCAGCTTGTCCCTCTCTCACTCCAACATCACTAAAATCCAGATCACTGGGAGCCCGAGTGCTGCTGCAGATGGCTCTAATTTATTTATCAGAGGACAGTCAGCTGACCCAGCCACAGTTTCAGTCAGCCATGTGTGGTCACTTCAACACTAGTGTCATGCTCCAGAGCACCTCAGCAGCAGCCGTTAACACCAGATAGAGCTAGATCTACGTTATAGACCAGCATTACCACACAGAGACCCAAACAGAAGCAACGATCTGGGATGTGATGACCAAAGCCCCAACTAGGGGGTGGAGAGATGGATTTATCTGAAGGCTCACATTTTATTTTAAAAGTCAGATTTCTAACTTCACCATTAACCTCGGGATATCATTATAGTCTCTCTGACAGAGCCTTGCTTTAACACACACACACATGCGCACGCACGCACGCACGCACACACACACACACACACACACACACACACACACACACACACACACAGATGAGGGTCATCACCTGGTGTGAGTCAGGAGACCTGTGACACAAGTTAACCTGTAATCCCTCCATGGAGCTCCAAGTCACCTTTGGGAACATCTACTTGATCCCAATTACCCCACTTAATAGATCTCTACATTAGTTTGAATGGTGGGGGGACGGGGGGATGGCTGTTTTCTCCTTTCCACATCTCGGGTTGTCACATTTGGTGTAGACTGATCAGCCCCTGAAGCAGGTCTGTTAGGATAGTTGTCTGCGCTCCCATTTCTATATGAATCTAAAGTCTCTTTAACTAAAAGCTAAGGCGGATAAACAAAAAGCACCAGGAGGTTTTCAGCAGCTAACAATGTTTCTTTAGGTCTGACCCAGTGGAACTTGGTGCCTGTTTGAAGTACCGGTGAAGTGAGAAGTCGTTTAACAGATGTTGTGTCTCTCGACTGTCTCTGATGCTGAGCTGAAACGTGGCTCAGAGCGGTTTGGTTCTGCCCGGTTTTGCTGTGAGGTGCTGCAGAACAACCTCAGGACACTTTCTACTGGTGCCAGAGTCTCTTCGTGCACCGAGGCCTATCCCACACTCGTTCATCCTCAGAGTGTAGTTTCACCCACTCCTATTGATTCTTCATTGACTAGTGGCTCCCCCCATCAGACACTACCCCCCCCCCCCAAGTACAAGGTGAAAAGAGAGCTCAGCATTGATTTCTTTTCTTTGCTGATTTTCTGTTGCTCTCATTGTGTTTCTGCTCTGGTGTTGACACCCCCACCCGTGCAAAAGGCCAGAGCAGCTGACACCTCACCACTGCACTGAAGGCTGCTCAGGCAGCTTCTGAATAAAACCTTCTACTTATGAAAAGAGATGTAATTCTACCTTTGATCCAACACTAAAAGCCATAATGGTCCAGGTTCAAGAGTACAAGAGAAGACTTTAGAGCCAAGAAGATCTGTTGGGAAGAGGAAACGTTTTAAAACGAGCAAATACAGAACAGTTGGCCACGGCAGCAGCACACCCACAGAGAGGAGAATGAATCGCATCTGAACTGGAAACAAACCAGTAGGAATTCTGACATTGCAATTAAAAATAAAGACGAATCAACAATCACTCACATCATCAACCCAATTACAGATCAGCCTATTTCAGATATGAAAATGTTGGAATGTAATTACTCACACAAGAACGTGTTTAAACACACGCATGCACGCCCATGCAAGCAGACAAACATGCATGCTCACACACACACACACACACACACACACACACACACACACACACACGCACAAACACACGCACACACACATGCACACCCATGCAACAAACAGGCACACGCGTGAAAGTTTTACATTGTCCCCACAATGTAAAACTTTAACCTGTAACATGTTACAGGTTAAAGTTAAAATGTGTCCACTTAAACATATAAAGACAAGCATACAAATGCAAACACACACATAAATGAATGCAAAAACACACGTACACACACACACACACACACACGCATGCCCACACACACACATGCAAACACACATATACATTCAAACACATACATACATGCAGGCAAACACACACATGCTCACACACATACGGATATGCATACACACACACACATACGCGTACACACAAACACACACACACACATACGCGTACACACACAAATGCAAACACACACATAGATGTATGCAAACACACACACACACACACACACACACACACACACACACACACACATAGATGTATGCAAACACACACACACACACACATACACACTAACACACGCATGCCCACACACACACTTCCAAACAAACACATTCGTGCATGCAAACCCCCCCCCCCCCCCCCCCCACACACACACACACACAAATGCAAACACATTCATGAATTAATGCAAACACACACACACACACACACACACACACACACACACTAATGAGTCGACCCCCTGGAAGGCAGCCCCCCCACCCCCCCCTCTGGACAGAACGGGGAACCAAACGTCTGAAACCAGAAATAAACAAAAGAAACAAAAATACATGAGATGAAAGAAGATTGGAGACAATAAAGCAGAAGCCTCTGGTGAATTGTTGCGTCCCTCCTCTTCACTCTCCTTTTTCTTCTCATATTATTTTATTTGTTTGTTGCCGAGCCAATCATTACATCTTCTCCTTTGTGTTGTTGTTGTTGTTTGTGTCTTTGTGTTCTTGGTCGTTCTTAAATGGTTTTGACTCTTTCTTTGATCTCATTTTAAAAGTGAAAGAAGCCAAAGCTTTGGAAGTTATTTTGATTAGTTTTTTTATTAACTTTTCACTGTTTTTTTCTCTAATACGTCTCTGAAGAATTCATTGAAAACCCAAATACTGAGAGCACAAAGAACTAATATAGCTATATGTGGATGTGTGGAAATCCAAACCTCACTCTGGTAATTGCATTCTGGGATGTAGCTTTAGCTCTTACAGCATGGAGGAAAAGTTGATCCTGAGATCTTTTTCTGTTAGTTTGGAGCTCCAGTGGGCTCTACTGAAGTGGTTTTCATGTGTGCAATGATACTCAGGTTGTCAGTGGCTGCGTTTTCGTTCAGTCGCATCCTTAAAGTGTTAAATAAATTCCTTTAACATTCCTGGACTGCAGAAACTAAACTCAAGGTCGAGGTAAAGTTTCTGAGCCCATTCTCACTATTCTGTGACTGCTGGCCACAACACAAGCAGGATCAACTGAGACTTTGCAAAATGCCGCAAAATTGTTTACATTTTTGTGCTTGAAGAAATTTCAGTCTTGTGTTACTTGAATTTCAAACATATTTAAAAAAAAAAACAGAATGATGTCTGATCTCCTCAGTCTCTCATCTCCTCCAGCTCAGTCCCAATCCAGCCTCATAACTCCACTTCCAGCCTTCATTCCCCTCACTCCAACAGCCAGACTCCAGTTCCCGTCATGCACCTTATCAAACATCCGTCCCACGTGACGTTCCCCGAAGCCTATTTCAGGGCGTTTAAATCACTGATCAGGACTCAGACGTTTCGGCGTTCTGACTCAACCAGCGTCCCACTCGCTTCCCATGTCGTCCAGACCTGTCCAGCCAGGTCTCAGTCCTGCCTGTCCAGTCAGTTTCCAGTCCAACCCAGGGATGGACTGGCCTATCTGGCATCTTGAACAAGTGAGTTTTCAGCAGCCTTTTAACACTAGAACTCCCAAAGCAGTCGTTTTGACTGTTTTCATATTTTTATGTGTAACAACTTTAGTTAGAAAGTTCTCATGTTGTGCGGGCTTCCTGGCTTCTCCTATTTTCATTTCTCCGTTATTTTTGTTATAATTTCCATAAAAGTATGTATCGAAAAAGAAATACAGCTGTTTTTGTCTGTCTCCCACAAACCGTCAATTTGACGACTCTATTGTTTACACGGTAACATTTTCCCGCGGCTAACGAACAGCATCACCGTTGCTAAGAAACCAACTTTCCAGCTTCCATGCACTCACTCTCCGTTCAAACTCTGTGTGAAACAGTGGCTCAAACAGCTTTTAGAAGAACATTCTGAGCGAAACAAGCATGAGAAATGAATCAGCTTCAGGCGGAGAGGGGAAAGCTGATGAGAACTGGTCAGTAGGAAGCAGCAGAGACTCTGACAGCAACGCAGAAGACGATCTGGGAACCCCCATTCCCGCCCTTGGAAAGGATCCATGCTGGTCACCCAGTAAATCAATCAATCAATCAACTTTTATTAACAGACTCAAGGTCCAGAGACAATAAAAACAAACATAAGATAAAAACAACACAAGAAAAGACAAAGATACAAGGAAGTCAATATAAACACCTATACCAATAATGCCATAATTCAGAATGATAGCATGTGGTACTACAGTCAACATTAAACAAGCACTTAATAATAAAATTTTCACATTTATTAACTCGACAAATAAACTTAAACATCAAGTTCCTCAACATAGCGTGGAATGTACTGATCCCAGAAGAGACAAACTGTCAGACTGGTCGGCTGGATACGGGAGTTGAGCTTGTAGAGAGCGTGGTCTCACAGAAGCGGAAGTGATAGCATCGGTGAAACGCCGGCTCACGGTTTAATCTAGGAATCCCCGAGCGTTCGAGCCTCAATGAAGTGACACGGAAATGCTGGGTTTTCCAGAAGTAAGTAAGAACACTTACTGTGAGCTGATAGTTCGTAAGATGGATCAGTTGATTGGAAACTCTGATCATGGATCTGAAGAAACGATGACTGAATGGTGAGCTGGGGAGGCGACTTCCGTATATATTCGCGATTCGTGACGTAGGTGTGACGTGGAGGGAATCCCTGCGAGGGGCATGCTGGGAGTTGTGGTCCACGGTGGAGGTTGGCTAGCTGGGAGAGGCTGGTTTGGGGACTTGGGTTCTGACAGACCCCCCCCCCCCCCCGGTCCAGGGATGGCTCCTGAAGTCCCAGGGCGGCCCCGGCGGTCCCAGAAGTCAGAGATAAGGGTAGGGCCCAGGATGGAGTGGGCCGGTTCCCAGAAACGTTCCTCGGGGCCGTAGTCCGCCCAGTCCACGAGGTATTGCCATCCCCGACCTCTGCGATGGACGTCCAGGATGCGCCGGACAGTGTAGATGGGCTCATCGTCGAGGAAGCGGGCAAGCGGAGGCACTGGAGCCGGAGGCAGAAGCAGGGAGGATTCCACATAAGGCTTGAGCCGCGAGATGTGGAAGGTGGGATGAATGTGGAGAGTCGCCCGGCAACCGCAGCCGGTACGAGACTGGGTTGATGACCTTCTGTATTGTGTAAGGCCTGAGGAACCAGGGAGCGAGCTTCTTGGATCCGGCACGGAAGCGGAGGTCTGCGGTGTACACCCAGACCTTATCCCCAGGAACATAGGAGGGACCAGGACGGTGTCGACAGAGATGTTGGCGAGCCTAACAGGCGTTAGCTCAGGTGATGGAAGCTCATGCTTTGATCCAGGCGTTCTTGCAGCGCCTCACTAGGGATTGCGCGGCAGGTACAGCGACTTCGGGCTCCTGGTGGGTGAAGACCGTGGGCTGGTAGCCATAGCAGACCTCGAAAGGGGACACAAAAGTGGTTGAGGAGGTGTGAAGATTGTGGGACTACTCTGCCCAGAGAAGGTATTCAGGCTATTGCGAGGGTTTGGCCGAGACAAAGCACCGGAGGTACCGACCCAGATGTAGGTTAACCCGCTCCGTCTGACCATTGGTCTGCGGGTGATAGCCTGAGGATAGGCTGACCGATGCTCCCATTAGGTGGCAAAAAGCTTTCCAGAATCGGGCCGTAAACTGAGGACCCTGGTCGGAGACCACGTCGACAGGGAAGCCGTGGAGGCTTACCACATTCTCCAGGAACAGTTCCGCCGTGCGTCAGGCCAAAGGGAGACCCGGAAGGGTGATGAAGTGGACAGCTGTTGAAAACTGGTCTGTGACCGTGAGGACAGTGTTGATGTTGTAGACCGGGGGGAGTCCTGTGACGAAATCCAGGCCCACGTGGGACCAGGGACGGCTGGGCACCGGAAGAGGTCGAAGGACACCAACAGGGGCCTGGCTGGGTGTCTTGGAGCGGGCGCAGATGTCACAGGCGCTTGTGTGTTCCTTAACATCCCTCGCCATGCATGGCCACCAGAGTGCTCGTTGGAGGAACTTCAGAGTTCGAGAGAACCCCGCGTGGCCAGACAGGTGTGACGAGTGGGTCCAGGAGAGTGCCTCGCTGCGACAGGATGTAGGGACACAGAAACGACCCACGGGGGTCTCTGGAGTTGCGGGGTCGTCCCAGAGGGCATTCTGGATAGCCTCCTCCAATGGCCACCGAAGGTGGAACAGGAAACGGTGCCCTGGGAGAATTGGTGCAGGCTTGGACATTGGCGTGGAATGTGTGAACTGGCGGGAGAGGGCATCAGCCTTCTGGTTCTTTGTTCCAGGGCGGTAGGCGAGATGGAACTCATAGGGCTCGAAGAAGAGGGCCCAGCGGGCCTGGCGAGGGTTGAGCTGCTTGGCAGATCAGATGCGAATCAGGTTCTGGTGGTCTGTCCAGATAGTGAAAGGCTGGGTGGTGCCTTGAAGCCACTGTCTCCATTCCTCCAGTGCCCATTTTATGGCCAGCAGTTCACGATCACCCACGCCATACTTATACTGGGTGGTGGAAAACTTCCTAGAGAAGTAGGCGCAGGGATGGAGCCTGTCGTCAGGCACGCCTTGGGACATGATGGCACTGGCACCGACATCTGAGGCATCAACTTCGACCACAAAGGGCTCTGTAGTATCTGGATAGCGGAGGATAGGGGGCCGACGTGAACCGGGTGACCAGGTGGCGGAAGGCCTCGAATGGAATCTAGAGTTAGACGGAACGGCTGGCCGGGGGGGGGGGGGGGGGGTGGTGGATGGGGGGGGGGGGGGGGGGCTTGGTCGGGTGAGGGAGGTGAGAGGTGCCACAATGGTGCTGACGTTCTTAATAAAACGGTGGTCAAAGTTGCAAAAGCCCAGAAAACTCTGTAGCTGTTTTAGGCTCGTAGGAAGGGGCCAGTCAGCAACCACCTGGACCTTCTGAGGGTCCATGGCTATGTCCTGATCCGAAATCATGAAACCCAGGAATGAGATGGTCCGCTGGTGGAAAGAGCATTTCTCGGGCTTGCAGTATAGGTTATTGTTCAGGAACTGGGTCAGGACGGCACGAACATGGTGGAGGTGTTTTGCCTCGGACTTGGAATAAATTAGGATGTCATCCAGGTCGGCAAACACCCACCAGCCCAGCATGTCGCGGAGGACATCATTAATGAGGCGTTGAAATACGGCGGGGCTATTGCACAACCCGAAGGGCATGACCTGGTACTCCCAATGACCGGTGGTTGTGATGAACACGGTCTTCCACTCATCTCCAGCTTTGATGTGGACCAGATTGTAGGTGCTCCGGACGTCCAGTTTTGTGAAGATCCGCGCCTGGGAGATGGAGTCCAGAGCAGTTGTTAGGAGTGGCAGGGGATGATGGTCCCTGACAGTGATTTTGTTTAGACCCCGGTAATCTACTGTATATAGGGACGAAGGTCCCCTTCTTTTTTCTTCACAAAGAAGAAGCCTGCAGCACCCGGGGAAGAGGAGGGTCGGATGAAACCCTGCTGGAGGGCCTGGTTGATATATTCCTCCATAGCTCTGGATTCGGAGGGAGCGAGAGAGAAAAGGCACCCACGGGGAGGACTGGTTCCTGGTTGCAGCTTGATCTCCATGTCATGTGGGCGGTGAGGCGGCAGTGTGGTGGCGTGTCGCTTATCGAAGACTGCGGCAAGATCCCGATAGGGTAGTGGCAGATTGGGCAGTGTAGGTCCGAGACCACCAGCCAGGCGGTCTGCCATGGGTGGAGGAGGAGAGAGGTGGGCCTGGCACTGGGTCCCCCAGGAAGGAGGAGTCGGTGGGAAGAGACAGGGGCAGAGGGTGACCCGGGCTGAGATACCCCGATACTCATTGGGTTCCTTCGTTTCCCGGCCGTAATGGGCAGTCCAGGCACCGGTGGCCAGGAGAGCCACAATAGGCACAGAGACCCTCGTGCCACCGTCGCTGTCTCTCCTCTGGGGGAAGGTGGCCTAGCTGCATAGGCTCTTCAGTTGAAGTGGGTCCGGGGGCTGGCGTTGGTGAACAAGGAAGAGGTCCAGAAGCTCTGAGTGGGTGAGTGGAGGACCTGGGTCGAACCAGAACCTGCTGGTCGATGCGCAGTGCCAGGTCAGCAACCTCATCCAGGGTCTGGGGCAGCTCTTTTCCCGCCATCTCGTCTCGGATGTAGGGCGCCAACCCCTCCAAGAAGACAGCTCCGTTGGCGGAGCTTTAAGAGACATGCTTCAGCCCCCACTTCGCTACTGGGTGGAACGAAGGTCTTCCTGAGGGCGGCCACAAAAGCAGCATAGTCATTGCAGGCAGGGGATTTAGAATTATAAAGAGCAGCGGCCCACTCCTGAGCGCATCCAGAAAGCAGGGAGGTGAGGTGCGAAACCCGAGAGCGGGCAGTGAGGAAGCGTCCTGGCTGGCACTCGAATTGCATATCGAGGGAGGCGAGCAGACCATCTGGGCTCCCAACCTCTCCATTCCACCTCTCCGGTAGGCTGAACTGCGGCTCCTCCTTAGGTGGAGCGAGGGTTTGCTGCTGGAGGCATTGAAGGATGTGGTTAATTGAAGGGCGAGGTCGGTCAGGGAGTTCACCTTGGTGTTGAGCCGATCGATCAAGGCGTGGAGCTGAACAATCTCATTCTTCATTCGCTCAAACTCCGCTGGGTTAACGGACTCAGTCATCCTGTCAGACTGGTCGGCTGGATACGGGAGTTGAGCTTGTAGAGAGCGTGCTCTCATAGACGCGGAAGTGATAGCGTCGATGAAACGCCGGCTCACGGTTTAATCTAGGAATCCCCGAGCGTTTGAGCGTCAATGAAGTGACACGGAAATGCTGGGTTTTCCAGAAGTAAGTGAGAACACTTACTGTGAGCTGATAGTTCGTACGATGGATCGGTTGATTGGAAACTCTGATCATGGATCTGAAGAAATGATGATTGAGTGGTGAGTCGCGGGGAGGCGACTTCTGTATATAGTCGCTGTTTGTGATGTAGGTGTGACGTGGAGGGAATCCCCGCGAGGGGCATGCTGGGAGATGTGGTCCATGGTGGAGGTTGGCTAGCTGGGAGAGGCTGGTTTGGGGACTTGTGTTCTGACACAAACAAGCAACTCGCACTTTCCCAACAAGGCCTCTTTAGTAACATCCTCAGACAATCATTATATGCTACATTGAGACGCCTAAGACTTGTTTGCTTATAGGAAGACCACAAATGAGCTGTACAATTGAGTACAGTAATTGAGTACAGTATACTTTAAAAAGTGTCTTTTTAACTGCATTAGTGCACATACTAAACCTACGCACTAACATATTGGCTTGTGCATACGTTCTACGACATTGCCGATCAATATCAACATCATCATCAGCCAATTCATCATTAATAAAGTGCCCCAAATATTTATATTTGTCCGTCACAGGCAAAACATTACCACATAATTCAAATTGGGGAAACTGTAACCCTTTATCTTCTTTTGTTCTACAGGTCATGATGACACTCTTACTAGAATTGTAACTGATGTCAAAATCCACCTTATACTTTGTGCAAATGTCTAGCAGTTCCTGTAATCCCACACTACTAGGACTCAGGACGACAAGGTTGTCAGGATACATAAGATGGTTGACTAGGGTTGATCCAATCATACAATCAGTTCTGCAATTATTTAACTGCTGTGACAGTTCATCCATGTACAAGTTGAAAAGCACAGGAGAGAGTACCCCACCTTTCTTGACTCCATTAGTAGCACCAAAAGGAGCAGAAAATCTACTACCCCATCTCACCTGCATATCCTGATTAGCATACCAGTAGACTAGGATTCTCAGAATGTACATAGGAACCCCTCGTTGTTACATTTTAACAAACAGTTTCAAATGATTTACACTGTCAAAGGCTTTAGACACATCAATAAAGGATAACACAGATGAGTTGCCTCTTTGAAACTTCCTAATGATTTATTTTAAAGCAAATATGCACAAATCTGTGCTAAGCTTAGACTTGAACCCAAACTGATTATCTGTAGAGTAGATAAAATCCTTTAGCCTACTTAGAAGCACTTTTTCCATAACCTTGGATAGAATGCTTGCCAATGCAACAGGTCTATAGTTGTCCATGCTACCTGCTCTACCTGCTTTGTCTTTTATGACAGGGACCAGAATAATAGACATAAGTGCATCAGGCAGAATGCCATGTATCAAACAACTAGTAAAACAGATGGCCAGTAGAGGCAGAGCCAGATTAAATAAATGGACTACACTAGGCAGGCTGCATTTTTAGGGCCCCCCTCCATCGATGTTATTTAATGAATTGAAATCTGAAACTTACCAAAGTTACTTATAAAAGTTCATTCACATTTTACATTGCCTAGTCTTTGGTTACAAATTGGTTGTTTGTATGTAAAACATTCTACCAGACTATTTTTGATACTAATAATTTATACGTCATTACACAGCTGTATTAAATGCGAATAAATTATCCTCATCTTATGCATTGGGAGTGCCATTGTCAAAGTGGTACCAGTAAATAACCACTAGGTGTCGTTAAACTATGTAAACAGAGCAAATATGTGTCTCTTATTTGCTCTGTTTATATTTAATCACTACATTTAATTAAAAAGATTTTCTGCTAAAGGGATAGCTTACAACATTTATAAATGTTGACAAATTAATCACATGATAGTGGAAAGACATTCAAGAATAAATAGATTAATTTGAATGGACTGAAGCATGTTTTAAAGGTGCAAAAACAAACTATAAACATGCAGCCTAAATTATTACAGTATAAATTTAATACAATCTATAATCTTAAAAGAAAGTATTTTATTAAAATGAAAACGTTATCGTAAGTTTTGATCTTGATTTAAGCTCATTCAAGCTGTTGTTGCCTCTGCTGAATCAGAAATTCTGTGTCAATGTTCTGAGTGTGAACTTATTGTTTTGCTATTTGAAGATTAATAAAATTATTTGAAAAATAATTAATAAAACCAGCAACACTTACCAAGGAAACCATTTAGCATTCTCCACTCCGGGATAAATTTCAGCCTTCCAGCATCACAGGCCTCAGTCACAGCAGAAACACGTTTAAAGAAATGTTCCTTGGTTGAGCTTCGGTTTATGTCTCCAGATTTACTCTGTGATGCAGAAGAATATCCAGTGTTTTGAGAGGGATGGTTTAGTGCAAAGTACTCACGCATCCTGTCATCAGTTTGGTACCACTGCAGGATCAGCTGGGCAGCTAGTTGTTAATACCCTTTCTGGGTCTAGAGGCTCCTGTAAGACTAAATTGGGCTCACTTCTGGCTAGCTGCTGTTGTTCCAGTTTGTCCTTCTGTGAAGGCATTGATGTTGACGGTGTTGGCGCTACAGCGTCTTCCGCCGCATTTCCCGCCGCATCTTCCACTGCGTCTTCGGGTCGTGTCTCCTCCGGGTCTGGCTCGGGCCCGGCCTCTGGCTCTGCTGACTCGAGCAGGTTCACAGCTGTCGGACGGCTGCCCGAGCAGCCCGACAGAAACTTCTGTAAAGCCCCCCGCTGTCTCTTCTTTTGTTCCTCTTCATTTTTTTTTTACGTTTTGCCGCACCCGAAAGCATCGTGAAAGTTAGCCTACCCAAAAACACCTGCTAGCTTTGTTGTGTCCCACTCTGACTCTGACCGCTTCTCTGACGTCCTTAATTGGGTGGCGTCAATGAAACAGTCTATGGTTAAGATACACATTGTCACTATTTTTAGTTAATTAATAAATATTGAAATAAATTGTAGATAGGAGTCCTATCTACAAATTCTATCATAGGACATTTGTACATTTAATTTTTAATTCATTTATTTTTAATTTTGTTCCTCTGTCTGGGCCCCATCCAGCCAATCAGGCACTAGGCACGTGCCTACTTTGCCTTTGCGTTAATCCGGCTCTGAGTAGAGGTAATAACTTAAAGTTAGCATATTTCAGATGTTCCGTGTATATTCCATCCAGACCACAAGATTTACTGTCAGGAAGCTCAATCACTGCTTGAGGCGCCTCACAAGCCGTAACACTAATGGACTCTGTGCTGTTTATCACCGTGACATTCATTTGTTCACTACATATGCGGTTAAATAGAGCATCATAATGCTGTTTCCAATGCTCAACAATATTGTCTGGTCCAGACATACCTTCAACACAGCAATGCAAAACAGTTTTGTTTTTATTAAGAACTCGTATCTCTTTCCAAAAACCCAAGATCATAGTAGTTTCTCAGCCAAGGAATCAGACCTCATTGCTTGTTCATTCTTCTTAATGAACCTAATACCATCTTATATCTAGCATGTGTAAGCTTTTATTTTCATATAGCAGGCCTTGTCTGGGTCTACCCACTTGGGCCCTTTCCCTTGTTGCTAATGGGCTTGCTCATGGAATCCAGCTTCATACATGTTCCACCCGGGCAACTTAATATTAGAGCTGCCGACCACTTTATGAAGTGGCTTACCACTCTCAATAACATCTCCTATTATTCGATCATAAAATGTGTAGATGTCCACTTCATGTTTCATATTTGCACAATTTGGATCAGTACACCTAATGGCATCATCGGGTAGAACAACGTTTCTCTTTAATTCTTCCGTCTTTATAGAGTATGACCTCAACTCACTTTTTGTAAGATTAGACCAGTTCTAATTGCTTTGACACACTCAGTCATTACCTACAAACACCTCGGGCAGATGCTCAACTTTGACTGAGAATGAAATTGGGGTATGATCACTAATGGCCAGGTTACACAGAATATTCATTGAACTAAGAGACCCATGAGCATCTGATGAGCTAAAACAATGATCTAGCCATGAAGTAGAATGCCAGGCTTCACTAATATATGTATAACTGTCATGCGGCAGCATGAGCTTACTTGACATAAGGTATTTGTGCTCTAAACAAAACTGACTCAGATGTTTGCCAAATTTGGAATTCACATTAGAGATATCAGCATTCAAATTGCCCACAACATATATACTATTAAAATTGCAACTTTCCATAAAAGAGTTTAAAAAAGCAAGCTATTAAGATGATCTCCTTCGTTCTGTCGGCATTCACAAGGTAAATATACACAAAAGACCAGAAAATCCTTATTTCCAAAGGACAAATGTATTCCGATACACCAATCTACTCCCATTCTAATAATTTTGACGCAATTATCCAACTTTTTTTCCACAGTATTGTGACACCCCCAGGTATCCTCCCTCTAACAATACTGCTGGAAAAATTTGTAGTAGATTCACCCGCCCCCAAAAATAAATTATTAAGAGTTCAGCTTTGAGAGGTCCTGCTGCACTAAAAATGTCTCTTGCAGAGAATATCACAGTCAGTTAGAAGGTGACCAGTCAATGACCAGTCGATGAGCTTTATCTCCTTCACTGTTTCCGAGCTGAAGCCCGCGACAGTTATAAGACAGAGCTCGTAAGTCCATATGTTATTTTTCCACCGCAGAAGCTCCATTGTTGCCCTTTGCGTCATTCAGCTCAATTATGTCATGCCCAACTCTCCTGGGCTCCAAATATCGCCGAACAAAAGCCCCTTCACGCCAGAGATCCGGATTGTACATCTCCTTCATATCATTGCATTCACCAGAAACTTTAAAGGAACTGAAACGTTTATAAACAGTTTCAATCCTTTTACAGCAAATGTCTTGGCCGAGCTTTTCTTTCAGATACATAGATAGTCAATTCGTCGACATCGGGTGAGAATCTGGAAGCGAAAAAACTCACCAGCTTGGTTGTAACCATTCTAATGTTTTTCACTACTCCCGTTCCAACAAAAGTCTTAGTCCCAGGTCCCTTCACTTTTCCAGGAGCTGCAGGGCGCTGTCGGGAAACTTTGGCCTCGGCTGCCGCTGGGCGAGATCTACTCTTGCCGGCAATCAGACTCCACATTGGAGACTGTGGCCTATCCACATTCAACTTTGTTGTAGATTCCACCAGTTCAGGATCACTATTCAACTGCATGTCCTCAGTTGACACAGGAGGGTCCAAGCCTCGCACGTTTTCCGCCATGGTCATGTGAGACTCCTCCATAGTAGCAGCAACAACCTTATTAATTACATTAGCCGGTTCCCTTGCGGGGCTTTGTTCAGCAACCTTGGTAGCTTCTGTAGCCTGATCAGCTGCAGTTCCAAAGCACTCACCCGGTCACATATTTCCACTGCATTTGTGTTTAGATCTTGGCTGACATCACTTTGACTTTTTACTACATCCTTAAGGGTTGCTACTTTAGTGCTCAGCTGCTTCATTCTCCTTAATAGACAAGATACATCCAAGCTGCTAAATGTCACCGGTGGCAGGTCCTCCAGGTTATAAGACACGAACCTTGGGACATTATTTCCACACTCATTCAGCACTTTGAGACAAATCTTTAAGTTGTTTATATCTTTCTGAGCACCTTTATGTTGAATATTTCGCTTTGTGGTAGAACAGAGATCAAACGAGGTCTTTTTGGAGGCCTTAATCCACTCCGAATCAAAGGTACTAGTTGCCAGTAGCACAATCTCCTCTTGGCTCATAATCTTCATTTGGGTGAAAAGGAAGCTCAGTAGTTTATCCAGTGAACAACAGAGACTTCTTTTCAAGGTTTGAATTAAAATTATATTTTCTTATATGTTATGCGGTTCACACTTGAACTGTTTTGCTGCACAACATCATTGTCAGCCTGCATTTATTGGCAAAATGACAATCGTCAAACTGACAGTTCCTGGGAGTTCTAGTGAAGGTAGAATTCTGGGTTTTTTAATAGTAAAGGAGCCCACTGAGTCCATTGATCTCAGAGGGAGAGAGGTCCAGAGTCTGGGGGCCACAGCAGCAGATGATCTGTCACCTTTTACATTTAGCCTGGTGCTGGACAACCAGTAGGCTTTGGTCACTGGACCTCAGGGAACCTGCTGGGGGTGTAGGGACTAAGAAGATCACCAATGTAAGATGGTGCTTGTCCATGTAAGGCCCTATAGACCAGAACCAGGATCTTGAAATGAACCCTGAAGTTGACTGGCAGCCAGTGAAGCTGGAGGAGAAGCGGGGTGATGTGGGTGTGTTTGGAGGACTTGGTCAGAAGCTGAGCACAGGCATTCTGAACCACCTGTAGACGGTTCAGGGAGGTTCTGCTCAGACACGTGAAAAGAGAGTTACAGTAGTCTAAGCGTGAGGAGATGAAGGTGTGGAGAACTGTCTCAAGTTCAGAGCGGGACAGAATGGGACTCAGCTTAGCAACGTTCCTGAGATGGAAGAAGAAAGAGTGAACAAGAGAACTGACATGAGAATCCAGGGTGAGAGTTGGGTCAAAGGTCACACCAAGATTCCTGACAGAGGGTTTGGTGTGAGAACTAGGGAGATGTCCCGCTTTGTGTGGGACAGTCCCGCATTTTCATTACTTTTCACGTGTCCCGCAAATTGAGACTCATGTCCCGCATTATTGACAGTTCCATGTTTCGAGTTTCAATCTTGTAAAAGAAACTGTGGAGAAATCAGCCTGTTGCTGTCAATCAAACAGAGGCAGGACTTTAACGCAGATCCAGAGCGTGTGTGGAGCACACCCAAACCACCAAAACAAGCGCGAGTGAGCACGGAGGAGAAAATGATGTGAACCCGTGAATTAAACATGTTCGTAGATACTCGACAGAGTCTTTGTTTCTGAGTCATTCTTTCATGTCTCAGCGCGGTCTGCTATAAAGAGGTCAAAAGCAGGTTTTCCAGTAATTAAACAGGTCCATGATAAACACAATGGAGGCTCTAACACAGACAAGGTGCTGCAGTTTCAGATACCTGCGTACATGCTGAGCCCCTTAAAGCACAGTGAAGAAATAATGAGAATAAATGGAAGCTTTGATCACTTATTCTCAGAATAAAGTAACTGCAAGAAACTTAATAAATTAGATCTGAACTTTTTAGATATTATAATCTGATGTTTATTCTCTCACCTAAAATCTATAAGAGATTATTTGCCATGTGCCAGTTAGCGTAGGTATATGGCAGAGTCTGCTGCGTCTAAAAGTAATGTCACAAGAGGATTCAGTAGTGGTAAAAGTGTAAATAACATTTTTAAACTACACTTAAATGCAGATTATACACAGCACTATAGTCTGTATGATGTAGACATCGTTTAGTTTAATTTTCAGGTCTTTATATATATATATATATATATATATATATATATATATATATATATATATATATATATATATAGTGATTCCTATTTTCGCCCCCTATGGCCAAGCCGCCACTGAGTTCTGTTTGGTTCAGGCAGTGTGGTGTAGCCAACTAGGATGACGGGCCAGGTTGGAGTCGGGAGAGGCAGAGATGAGGCTGAGGGAGATGCTAGATCTAACCTTTCTGACTTTGCCCACAAAGAAAGACAGAAAGTTGTCAGTCTGCAGCAGAGAGGATGGAGGCTGAGAGGCAGGACAGATTTTCCTCTGTGGCCGGTGGACTTAAATTTAAACATACATAATTAGTCTCACTGCAAGGAGATTACCAGTGTGATCATGGTGCAGCTAAGGACAAGAAACATCCAACACAAAAATATACAAGTAGGAAATGTCAGAAGAAATACTTAACATGGGTGAAGTAGCAGATGGGGACATATGGGAGTTAAGTCGGACTGGTTTACATTTACAGAAGATCAGTTTAACAGAGAACAATAGATGACTCATTCAAGCGTTCAAAATTATATTCCTGAACTGAAAAGAATGACTGGATATCTGTCAATTTATGAGAAACCCCTTTAACTTGTGATACATTCGTACTAAAAAGCAGCCTTTTCTATTTGTGTTTATGTGGTAACCAATAGCAACAGACCTGCAGAATCCTCTTTAAAACTCAGATGAGTTCTTTGTGTTAAAACGTTCAGGACTGCTCATTAAAATCACCTTATTTGAACTAGATAATGTGATTAGGATAAGATCAATTAAGGCCCAGCGATAAAGGCGACTGAAGCCCGAAGCCGTCATGATGCCGTTTGGTCTGGTAATGTATGTCCTGCGGAGATAATTAAGAGCAGCTTCAGAGGCAGAGAGGCTGAACGGGGAGGAGGACATTACACCCGATCCCTTCAGGCGATTAGCATCTCTGCTC